>NW_027460329.1:0-104601 GCF_050947875.1 Dermacentor variabilis
TGAAACGTTGGGAATCCGTGGAGCTCACACGTTCCCTTGTCTCAAAGAGAGTTGTCAACATGGCGCAATCGAAGCGATAGCCAACACTCGAAGCTGTCGGTTATACAGAACGCTCAGAGAACACAAAGTGCCATTCAACACAGAGAGCAGATGATTTTTTACGCATTTTAAACGTTATGGCAGATGGAAACCACTATATTACTGTTTTCCTTTTGTTCAGCATCCCTGGCCTTTCCTTCACGTTATAGTGAACACTCATATCACTGACTGGCACAACAAATAACTGAGCGTTTTTATCTCCGTCTTGGCTTATTTCGATCTGTAAGGAGTGTTGAAAAGAGTTGAGCCGTATATGGAGACGTACTGGTAAAGAGAGTAATGCGTTTCGACTAAAGATTAGTGCGACCACGAGTGTATCCATGCTGAACGTCATGCTTTCCTCGTTATAACGAAGAAAAGCTCTTCTTGGTAGCTGCCACATAATTTTATGCAGCATTGATGGATCTTGTGAGACCCACAGACCTTTTGAACATTCGAACGGCTAAGCGATAGTCGAATTCTGACACACTTTCTGCATTTGTAGAAACCGCTTTTGCATTCTTGAACAAACGATTAAAGGAAACTGCAGCTTGTCACTTACTATGCGAGATATAAAATCTAGTATGCTTTTAATATTGAACTAAATTTTGTTACCACAGAAGCTACGTCCACTGAATATGTTAGCAGCAGTGAAGTTATACAATAATAAATTTGAAAGTATATGAAGTTGCAATGTGTATTATTAAGAATAGTGTTCGAAAGCATGGCAGAGAAGTATTTATTCAGGTAAATAATTTTAACGCAATTGGTTTCTTGTTGATGGATGATGGAACGCGCATACTGCACAGACAATAAGCTATGGATTAATCACTAGTGGAATCTTCATAAAATTAATTCGAAGCGCCAGAGAATTATAGCGCAAGAGAACGTATTCTATAGGTTTGTGTACACGGCCTGAAGGCAATTCAAATCAATGGCAAGCATATAGCGTGAGACTCTTTCTTGCCTTTGAAAACGTAAATGATCTAGTTTGCCATAAGGGAGCTTTAGCTCCAAACAATATTCATTCATTGATTCATTCATTGATGCGTTCGTTCGTTCGTTCGCTCGCTCGCTCGCTCGTTCGTTCGTTCGTTCGTTCGTTCGTTCGTTCGTTCGTTCGTTCGTTCGTTCGTTCGTTCATTCGTTAGTTCGTTGAATTCCTAAGTACTGTGGCGTATCGCACCAGTAATGAGGCGCGTAAAACACGAGATATGTCCGTGTATGTCTGCTTCTTTCGAACACTTCCGTCTATTGAAATTACGCATTCAGGCGCGTTCGGGCATTTGAGTGCCTCAATATCTGTTATATTCGTTCAAAGACGCGACTCCTTTTAAACGAGAAGTGCGTGCTTGCGGAAGACACGCTAATCCGAGAAAGTGACAGTAGCGTCCCATGTGTGTTTTACCAAAGATAGACAAGGCTTTTCGCCCTAGATATCGGCAACAAATTCAGGAAGACCGCCGAGAATACGCCCGAAAATTGCTACTTGGATGACGTGTATGGTTGCCAAAGATACTTATCCCAAGCTACATCACAGGTTCTCGTCGTCAATGAAAAAACCTTCCTATTGGCTATGAGAATTGTCTCGTGAAGAGTTCCAACTTCAGGTGTAACGTTGATAGTGCGTGGCACGCGTCCGTTGTAAAAGACATAGATTAAGAGGGAGTATTGAGTCAGTAGAAAGCGGCGACTGCTGCAGCGAAACTACTGCGACTGCTGAAAACTGATGCAAAATGCGGTGCCAAAAGGGCGGAACAGCGCCAGCTCCAAATACCTTCGAGTGACCGACAATGGAGTGGTTTGCGGGACTTGGCACGAGTAGAAAGAACGATGTAGAAAGAACATCAACCAACCAGGGTGCGGCACCGAACCGGCGGGTTGAGGAACCAGAAAAGAGAAGGAGGTAAGACGAGCGCTGGGAAAAGAGATCGCTTTGGAAGGGGGCTCAAAGGTCGCCGGAGTCGAGGTCGGTGTCATCGGGGTGCACACCCGAACCAGAGGGCCTCGACAGAATCAGGACGCCACCGACTGTTGTTGGAGAGATCCACCGTGCCTAGGGCTCGGCTGCACCTGCTGCTGTTAATGCGGATCCTGATTCTGGTCCCGATCCTGAGCTGCCGTGCGGATAGCAGATGATGCCTGGAGGCGACCAGAAGCCTGGGGCGACGAAGGCGAGAGGCGCCCGGGCGAAACCGCGAGTCAAGGAACCGGTACCGAGGCCGCTCAGCTGTAGCGGTCGTGCGCTTGTCCTTGGATTCCGACAGCCTTGGCCTTGTACTTAGGCCTTGGACTGAAATGTCCGGGGTTGGCTCGGTGATGCGTCCACGTCCCTCATTTACCACTACCCGCCATTCCGCTACCACCGTCAACACAAGGGCAATGGCTCTCAAAGCATCACCACCCGAGTTAATAAGACTTACCATATCCGAGTTATTTTTCCTGGTTTTGGACCGTGAGTGATTTGAGATAATTGCATGGACAAACGCGACCAACTGTACTTTTATTTTGTACTTTTTGTGTGTTCCTTGCTATTCTCTTCTTTTCTTTATTTGTTAGTAATTTTTGTAAATGTTTCCTCTTTGCTGGACTGACGCCCGGCCTCAGTTGAATAACTCGTACTCGAGGGGCCTGTCATCACAGACGGTAAGCAGCCTAACTGTAAAGAACGAGCGGTTTTTATCTACTCCAAGTTCAATATTCTTCTCAACTTCAAAGGAAACACGAAATAATTCTCCAATTTCTATCAGCCATCATCAGTCAGACTTGTAGCGGCAGGAGCATCGGCGTAGCATGAGAATTACGTAGTCGCTCGCGTCTACACGAGGCACGAGCGGCTGGCACGCTCCGGCATGGGCTACCGTTCCAAAAGGGCATTAAAATGAATGGTACGCTAAGTAAAATGGTGTCGGTTTTTCCTCTCCTGCGTGAGCCCTTGACTTTACCGGTCTGCGTGGTCACTCGTCGCCACAGTTTGGTGACCGTGGACTTGATACTGCCATACGCTCCTGTGGTAGAGACGACCATGGACCAGACCAACGCTACGATAGCTCAAGGCCAGAACCCTTCCAAGGAACGCAGTGAGTCCTCCTGTTCGACCGTCGCTGTCCGCCTTCCACAGTACTGGGATAAGCATCCTTCGGCGTGGTTTCTTCAGGCCGAATCGCAATTTCAAATCGCTGGTATCCGCTCTCAAGCTTCAAAGTTTCATTACGCCATAGCAGCGCCCTCGCCCGCCGCCATTGACGAAGTAGCAGGTTTGTTGAGCTCCCCATTGTCTGCCGCCGGCTATGATGATGTCAAGGCAGCCCTGCTACAGCGCACAGCAGCTTCTGTCCGCTGAAGAACGCGGCGACCGACGCCCTAGTCAACTTCGCCAAATGAGGCAGCTGCTCGGATACAACGGGAGATCCATCGGCGACGCGCTGTTGGGAGAATTTTTTTGCAACGACTACCGGCTAACATGCAGATGGTCCAGGCGACAGCCTCTACCATGGACCTTACCGGACTTGCCGCTTTGGCGGACAAAGTCATGGAAGTAGCCACCCCAACCATCTCAGTCGCAGCATCGTCTCCGCATGACACCAGAACTGCCCTGCAAACCCTTCCCTGCTCTTCAGCAGCTCAATCTACGCTCCACTCCTTGTGTGAGCGCCTGGAACGCATCATCCGTGGAGCTGAACATCGCCGCACGTCATCTCGTCGCCCACGCAGCCATAGTTCCAGCAAATCAAGACACACGGGCACCCGCAATGAAACGTCAACTACAACGTCTAGTGTCTACTACTACCACCGCCGTTTTGGAAACGATGCTCACCATTGTCGGCGACTCTGCACTTGGCAGGGAAACAGGCCGACCTCTAACGGCAACCAGTGGTCGGCAAAAGACACGTCTCCTTTTCTACGTGACGGACGGTGTTACGGGACAGCGGCTCTTAGTAGACACAGGAGCTGACGTCAGCATTCTGACGCCCAGCACTCCGACCGAAAAGCGACACCTGCGTCGCTTTTGCAAGCCGTCAACTGCACCAGGATTCCAGTTTTCTCATCACGCTCCGTCATGCTAAAACTTCGCCTTCGATGAGCGTTCCGCTGGACTTTCCTGGTTGCCGACGTCTGTCGTGATGTCATTGGAGCAGACGTTTTGCGCAACTACGCACTCTTTGTCGACGTCCAACGACGCCGCCTCACTGACTCCGTGACCCAGCTATCCGTTCCCAGCGTCTTATCAGTAGACACATCGCCAATCGCGCCTATTTTTGCCTTGTTTGGCGAACCTTTTGCTGCGCTCCTACGCGAGTTTCCCACTTTGACGCACCTGCCGGACTGGACGCAATCGGTGCAACATGACGTGTGTCATAGTCACCTCCAGCCCACCAGTCCCCGGCGCTTGTCCCCGGAGAAACTCAAGATCGCTCGCGCAGAGTTCGAACACATGCTACAACTTGGCATCATCCGCCCTTCATATGTAATTGAGTAATTGGGCATCACCACTTCACATGGTGCCTAAGAAGACGAAAGACTGGCGCCCATACGGCCATTACCGGGCACTAAACAACGTTACAGTTCCTGATCGCTACCCTCTACCGAACATTCAGGACTTCATGGTAGTGTTGCACGTTGCGACGATCTTTTTTAAGATGGATCTCGTTCGCACCTGTCATCAACTATCGTTTGCTGAAGAAGACATTCCCAAGACCGCCACCACCACACCCTTCGGTCTTTTTTAATTTCTCCGCATGCATTTCGGCTTACGGAACGCAGGCCAATCCTTTCAGCGTTTCATCGATTCGTCACCCGAGGCTTGCCCTTCGTTTTTGCATATATTGACGACCTTCTCGTCGCAAGCTCTTTCCGCAGAAGAACATCTTCACCACTTGTAGTTGTTTTTTGAATGCCTTGCCAGTAAAGGAATTGTCAACGCCACCAAGACAGAATTTGGTCAAACCGAAGTCGAGTTCCTCGGTCATCGAAAACTTTTCCCGGCCGGCCACACTCACCAAGCTTCGCCAATTTCTCGGATTTGTCAATTTCTACCGCAGATTCATTCCCGATTGCACAAAATGTATGCCTCCGCTAGACTTTCTGCTGGTAAACAAACGTAAACGAGTGCTTCACTGGACTGAAGAGGCCACCGACGCTTTCACAAGAGTCAAGTCTGCCCTCGCCGACGCCACGCTGCTTAGACACCCAAAGCCAGACGCGCCCACTGCCATCATGACCGGCGCTTCAAACACCGCCGTTGTTGCCGTTCTGCAGCAATTCTTCGACAATGCGTGGCATCCACTCGCCTTTTTGTTCAAGAAACTGAAGCCTCTGCAGTCGCGCTACAGCGTTTTCGGCCGTGAATTACTCGCCGTTTACTTTGCTATCAGGCATTTTCGCCATTTCCTAGAAGGCTGTGCATTCACTGTCTTGACTGACCACAAGCCCCTTGAGCACGCAATCAATCGTTCCGCGCCCAGTTACTCACCCAGCGCGATTCGAACCTTTCCTATGTCTCCCAGTTTACAATAACCTTCTGCCGCATCAAGGGCAGCGACAACGTTCCATCGAGGACGACTTACTTGCCAGTCAACAGCACGACGACCCCGAACTTCGTACACTCCGGACCTCGCCAACGTCCCTGAATTTCGAAGGCGTCCTCGTAACTCCACACGGTAAGTCCCTCGTCTGCGGCACTTCTACCGACAAACCTAGACTATACATTCCGGTATCCCTTAGCACACGTCTATTCGAAAAAGAGCACAGCCTGTCGCTTCCTGGCTTACGCGCGACACAGAAGCGTCTTTCCAGTCGTTTCGTTTGGCCCCGGCTAAACACGCGAGTTCGCGATTGTGTTCGCTGCTGCGTGCCGTGTCAACGCTCTAAGATCCAGCGCCGCCCCATCCCGCCTGCCAAGTCTTTTCTTCCACCTGATGCCCGTTTCGATACCGTACATCTGGACCTCCTCGGCCCTCTCCCACCTTCGAAAGGTTACTGCTACATACTGACATGCATCGAACGCTGTACACGGTGGCCAGAAGCTACACCTATATCTGACATCTCAGCGCCCCCTGTTGCAGCAGCTTTCGTGTCTACATCGATCGCAAGGTTCGGCTGCCCATCCACAATAGTCACCGTTCGTGGTCGGCAGTTTGACTCAGTACTCTTCAACGAGCTACTCAAACTACTTGGAACGACACGTTTGGCACGACTGCTTACCACCCCCAGTCCAATGGACTAGTAGAACATTTTCACCGGCATCTCAAGGCCTCCCTTATGGCGCATGAATCGCCGGAGAACTGGGTTCTATATTTGCCTCTCGTCTTAGTTGGCATCAGGACCGCCCGCAAGAACGACCTATGTTGCTGCTGTGCTGAGCTAGTCTACGGCTCTCTCCTACGCCTTTCGTGCGGTTTTTTTTGTTGCCACCACCAAAACGCCTATGCCATCACCTGCCGACTATGTTGCCGAACTGCAAGCTTTCTTCAGCCAGATACGTCCCATGCCTGCACGCTCGCAAAAGCAAGGTCTCTCCGTACGTTTCTGTCGCACTCACCTCTGCTACCCACGTTTTCGGCGTAACTGTGCCGAGCAGAAGCATTTACAGCCACACCACTCCAGGCCATATTGTGTTCTCCAACGTCGTCCGACGACATTTGTCCTGAATTTCAACGGCCGTTCAGACACGATTGCACGGGAACGCTTCAAACCCGACTATATTGAAGTGGCAACACCATAGGCCCCACCAATATGGGACGCGACCCTGCTGCATCCTTCGACGCCGCCTCCATACGCGACACCCAAGACCAACTGCAACACACGCTGCGTCACGTGGACTCTCCATCAATTTCGGTATCGGCGTGCTCGTCGAAGTGCGCAAGTACGGGCGGCGACTGCATGCGTCGTTTGAGCTCTTGAAATGCGTCGGCCTGCGGCGTTTCCCACTTGAACTCGACGTCACATTTAGTTAGCTGTGTCAGCGACTCAGCGATGCGTGAAAAGACCTTGACAAATCGCCTGTAGTAGGCACACATGCCAAGAAATCTACGCACTGCGTCCTTGTCGATGGGCTGTGGGAACATTGCAATGGCAGCTGTCTTCTGCGAGTCGGGGCGGACACCACACTTGCTGATGACGTGGCCTAGGAACAAAAGCTCAGAAGCGGCTTCAGAGTGAGCCCTGATGACATGATCGCCTCTAGTACTGTTGCAAGCCGCCTAAGGTGATTGTTGAAATTTCCAGCGAAGACAACGACGTCGTTCAAGTAAACGAGACAGGTCTGCCGCTTCAGTCCTGCTAAAACCGTGTCCATCACGCGCTGGAACGTTGCAGACGCCGAGCACAGTCCAAATGGCATAACCTTGAACTCGTAGAGGCCGTCGGGGGTGATGAAGGCGGTCTTTTCGCGATCTCTTTCGTCGACTTCTATTTGCCAATAGCCAGACTTGAGGTCCATCGATGAGAAGTATTTAGCGTTCCAGAGCCGATCTAATGCGTCGTCTATCCGTGGGAGAGGGTATACGTCCTTCGTGATCTTGTTCATACGACGATGATCGACGCAGAAACGTAGTGTTCCGTCCTTTTTCTTCACCAGGACAACAGGGGATGCCCACTGGTTTTTCGACGGCTGGATGATGTCGTCGCGCAGCATTTCGTCGACTTGTTCTCTTATAGCTTCACGTTCTCGCGGCGAAACTCGGTAAGGACTCTGGCGGAGTGGTCGAGCGCACTCCTCGGTGATTATGCGATGCTTGGCGACTGGTGGTTGTCGAATCCTCGATGACGTCGAAAAGCAGGCTTTGTATCGTCGGAGCAGACTTCTGAGCTGCTGTTGCTTAATCACGGGTAGACTTGGATTAATGTCGTAGTCTGGTTCGGGAGCCATGGTCGTCGGGGTAGATGCGGCGGAATCCGAGAGGACAAACGCATTAGTGGTTTCCAGAATTTCCTCGATGTACGCGATCATCGTGCCCTTGTTGATGTCCTTGAACTCCTGGCAGAAGTTTGCCAACAACGCTTCAGTTTTCCCTCCATGCAGACGAGCGATCACTCACCATCATCACCATCATCATCATCATCATCATCATCATCAGCCTGGTTACGCCCACTGCAGGGCAAAAGCCTCTCCCATACTTCTCCAACAACCCCGGTCATGTACTAATTGTGGCCATGCCGTCCCTGCAAACTTAATCTCATCCGCCCACCTAACTTTCTGCCGCCCCCTGCTACGCTTCCCTTCCCTTGGGATCCAGTCCGTAACCTTTAATGACCATCGGTTATCTTCCCTCCTCATTACATGTCCCACCCATGCCCATTTCTTTTTCTTGATTTCAACTAAGATGTCATTAACTCGCGTTTGTTCCCTCACCCAAACTGCTCTTTTCTTATCCCTTAACGTTACACCTATCATTCTTGTTTCCATAGCTCGTTGTGTCGTCCTCAATTTGAGTAGAACCCTTTTAGTAAGCCGCCAGGTTTCTGCCCCGTAGGTGACTACTGGTAAGACACAGCTATTATATACTTTTCTCTTGAGGGATAATGGCAACCTGCTGTTCATGATTTGGGAATGCCTGCCAAACGCACCCCAGCCCATTCCTATTCTTCTGATTATTTCCGTCTCATGATCCGGATCCGCCGTCACTACCTGCCCTAAGTAGATGTATTCTTTTACGACTTCCAGTGCCTCGCTGCCTATTGTGAATTGCTGTTCTCTCCCGAGACTGTTAAGCATTACTTTAGTTTTCTGCAGATTAATTTTTAGACCCACTCTTCTGCTTTGCCTCTCCAGGTCAGTGAGCATGCATTGCAATTGGTCCCCTGAGTTACTAAGCCAGGCAATATCATCAGCGAATCGCAAGTTACTAAGGTATTCTCCATTAACTTTTATCCCCAATTCTTCCCAATCCAGGTCTCTGAATACCTCCTGTAAACACGCTGTGAATAGCATTGGAGATATCGTATCTCCCTGCCTGACGCCTTTCTTTATTGGGATTTTGTTGCTTGTTTTATGGAGGACTACGGTGGCTGTGGAGCCGCTATAGATATCTTTCGGTATTTTTACATACGGCTCGTCTACACCCTGATTCCGTAATGCCTCTATCACTGCTGAGGTTTCGATAGAATAAAACGCTTTCTCGTAATCAATGAAAGCTATATATAAGGGTTGGTTATGTTCCGCACATTCCTCTTGCGACGCAAATTTCACTGTCTACCAGTAGACATTGGTCGCCTTCGATGACGCCTTCTATGTCAGCGGGTGTTTCGGTGCCGACTGAAATAACAATGCTGGAGCGAGGTGGGATGCTCAATTGATCTTCGAGCACACTCAAGGCGTGGTGACTACGAGGCCTCCCCGGCGGTATCGCTTGATCTTCCGACAGCGTTATTGACTTCCACTTCAGGTCGATGATTGCGCCGTGTTGGTTCAGGAAGTTCATGCTGAGAATGACGTCTCGTGAACACTGTTGCAGGATAACGAAGGTGGCAGGGTAAGTCCGGTCATGAATGGTAATTCTTGTAGTGCAGATTTCACTCGGCGTGATGAGGTGTCCTCCAGCGGTCCGAATTAACGGGCCTTCCCATGCAGTCTTAACTTTCTTCAACTGGGCTGCGATGGGTCCACTCATGACGGAGTAATCGGCTCCTGTGTCTACTAAGACGGTGACTGCGTGGCCGTCGAGAAGCACGCCGAGGTCTGTGGTTCTTTGTCTTGCGTTACAGTTAGGCCTTGGCGTCGGATCACGGCTGCGTCGCGTTGACCTGTGGTTGGTACGTGGCGTCGTCAGGTGGTCTTTCGTCAGCTTGTCCTCGACTGCATCAAAAACGCTGGCCTGGCTCTGAACTCCAAGAGATGTAACTTTGGTGACCGCCAAACACTTGTGCTGGGTCATCTTGTTGACAAAGACGGTATCCGGCCTGATCCCCTCAAGACGGCAGCTGTCGAGGCATTCAGTGCACCGCAGTCAGTGAAGCAACTTCGTAGTTTTCTGGGTCTTTGCTCTTATTTTGCCGATTTATTCCTGGTTTTGCTGACGTCGCTTATCCTCTGACAAATCTGCTACATAAAGACGCACGGTTTGAGTGGACACCCGAGTGCGATTCTGAATTTCGTCAGCTGAAGTTCCTGTTAACCTCCCGACCTATCCTTCGCCACTTTAATCCTACTGCGCCAACAGAAATCCACACAGATGCTAGTGGCGTTGGTCTGGGTGCCGTCTTGGTCCAACGCTATGACGACCGTCAGCACGTGATTGCTTATACAAGTCGCTCATTAAGCAAACCTGAACGCAACTACACGGTGACAGAACAGGAATGCCTCGCTGTAATCTTTACGGTTCAGCGATTTCGCTCGTACTTGTACGGACGCCCCTTCCAAGTCGTCACAGACCACCATTCCCTGTGCTGGCTCGTGAACCTTCGCGACCCTTGTGGTCGCCTTGCGCGCTGGGCTTTGAGGTTGCAGGAATATAACTTCACTGTTTCCTACAAGAGTGGCCGAAAACACGCTGACGCAGACTGCCTTTCCCGTTTGCCGCTTGCCACGACGGACTGCGACGCAGACGATTTTGATCATCTCGTCGCTTCTGTGACACCCGCTTTTCCAGATATCGATGCATTCAAAGCAGAACAACGGACAGACAGTAAATTGGAGCCACTCTTTACTTCTGCCCATTCAAGTGCAACAAGCAGCTACTGTGTACGTGACGGGCTCCTGTACAAAAAGAACTACTCAAGCACGGGTGCACGCTTCCTTCTAGTGGTGCCGGAGCGTCTCCGGCCAGCAATCCTTCAGGCTATGCACGATGACCCTACCTCCGGTCACTTAGGCACTGTGCGCACACTTTATCGCATTTAAGAACGCTTTTACTGGCCTCGGATGCGACATTCGGTTGAGTTTTATGTCGCCAGCTGCATACAGTGCCAACGTCGGAAACGCCCAACCACTGCCCCATCTGGTCTCCTTCAACCTGTGCTGCCTTCCAGCTCACCCTTTCGGCAAGTTGGAATTGATCTGTTAGGCCCTTTTCCAAAGTCATCTAAGGGGAACCGCTGGATAATTGTCTGCGCCGACTATTTCACACGCTATTGCGAGACGGCGGCTATACCATCAGCAACTGCCACCGAAGTGTCGCTTTTCTTACTTCACGCTATTGTTCTACGACATGGACCGCCTGGTGTTATCTTAAGCGACCGGGGACGTCAATTCACGGCGGATATCGTGGAAGAGCTTGCGCGTTTATGTAACTCGCACCTCCGGCACTCGACGCCGTATCATCCGCAGACGAACGGCCTCACTGAGCGCACTAATCGAACAATCACCAATATGCTTTCCATGTATGTTGCGTCCGAGCACAAGAATTGGGATGAAGTTTTACCGTTTATTACTTACGCCTACAACACCGCCAAGCACGAGACAACCGGCTACAGCCCCTTCTTCCTTCCATATGCTCGGCCGCCCCAGTATACGCTCGACACTGTCCTCCCCTTTTACCACCACGAAAATCCTACGGTCGCCGATACGCTATGCCTCGCTGAAGAGGCTCGGCGACTTGCGCGTTTGCGGACTTTGGCATCACAAGAAAACTCCAAAGCCCGCTACGACGCACGACATCGGCCTGTTACATATCACCCTGGTGATCTCGTTTGGCTTTGGACTCCCACAAGGAAGCGCGGTTTGTGTCAAAAGCTGCTGGCAAACTACGATGGACCGTATGTTGTCATCGACAAAGTCAGCGAAGTGAACTATACTCTTGCGCGCCTCACGAACACTGGTAGACGTTCTGCTAGGACACAAGTCGCGCATCTCGCACGGTTGAAATCATGTACGCCACGACAAGCTATTTGACTCGCACAGGGGGCTTTGTCTGCGAGGGGAGGTATGTTACGTCCAAGCGCGTCAAAGGGACGCGGGGATCAAGAAGAGAGGGGAAGAGGAGAACGAAGACTGTGCAGCGGCCATTCCTGTTCTTCGTAGCCTGCCGTTCCTGCCCTCGCACGCCTAAATAAACCCCTTTTCCCCGTGCTTGTAACAATATATACACCCACACATGAAAAAGAAATACAAAATCAATGCAACATAAATATCGGAAGAAAATCAGAAGAAAAATCTGGATAAGCAAATGAAAATTGAGGCGTGCCGAAGGATGCATCTTATATCTAGATGCCTTTAACTATCTGAGGGCGACGCTAGAGTTCACGGAGATCCCGAACTTTGCGAAACTCGGGCAATCCTGCGCAGCAACACTGCCCTGTTCTCGATATTATATAAGCACTTAGCAGGAGCACTCAGGTATGAGCACTCACCCATGCGCTCCGTTGTTTGCGCTATGTTTGGCTCCCCATCTAAAATAGAAGTTCTAGCCTTTGAATTGCTCATGCAAAGTCGCCCAGTGGTTTCACACTTTTGGTAGCTTGTTTTCCTGTAGAAAGTATCCTATTATAGTGAGTAAGGCAGAAAGTATATAAGAGGTCAATCAAAATAATCTTAAGCGCCTCATCGTAACTTAAAAAACAACATATTTTGAACAGGTTCACTTAGCTGTAATAAATGGATCCGAAGTTTTCATCATCAGCTGCTAACGAAGCCGCAATAACCAATGCTCTCACTTCAATAGTAGCACTTAAAGTTATAACGTTGCTTCTTCAAATTCCCTGCAGTATCCTCCGTATCAATGCCACAAAACCTATAATAAAAATTAACTTGCATGAACTGAAAGGCAGTACCTTGTAGGAACAGTTTAAAACTGTGGTCGAGAGATCGCATTGTGGGCAAGCATGTTACTACCCCTATTTTTCAAGGCTACAGTGCCGCCCCGAACAACTCCACTTCGCATGAATTGCAGTCTCCTCTGTGTCGAGGGCCACAGTGTGCGTTATTGACTGTGTAGAAGATTACGAGTGGTTTTCCTTGCTTGAGATTTTTAAAGGTATTCGCAAATAACTGTCTGGCAGAAGGTAGATTTGTTTCCGTCAGGTTCTCCAGTGAGAAGAAAAAAACTTGCGTCTTACCTTGGAGCACACTTATGAACCTATGCACCTAAATATGTTAGTGTATTTTGTACTTTATGATATCCCACTCTCAAACATTGATTTTGTTTACTTTTCTAAAGTTGAGAATACGTACACAGTATAAATGTTTCTGTGACATTGATATCCTTCACAAACGCAACAGCCACATACTATGTTGGGCTGGCTCACATGTGTGCATGCATATATTGAAAGTTTCCTAATTACGGATGATCTTTCGGGTTTCATTCAGTGCGACAGGAAACACACACACAAAAATAAATTGTCTATACAAGCAGAAACAAGCAAAATGTGTCAGCTGTGAGAAGAATACCGACAGCTTCAACAAACACAAACACTTCTCGTTTTCTTTGCCTGTGCCGAAAAAATCGCTTGCTCGTCGTATGCATAGCAGAGGACAAGCAGCATTGTATTCACCTCTCTCGCATCGACAAGTTGCTGCCATGAGAGCAGGCTTGGTTTTTGTTTCTCTCGGAAGCTTGGTATACACAAGAGCAGGAAAGAAACTAACGCTAGTGATACAATTCATGTTTACCTGGGGTGTACACCAGCTGACGTAAAGCCGTGAGGTTTCTCCCAAAGCTCCGGAGAGATGGACGTCGCGCTCAGTATAACCTGGACGCCTACAGGGTCCACTGAATATATGCCACCGCGTATGTATCGTGTCAGCTGACGCAAGGTACGCTGAGCAACGTCACGAGGGTGTAGTTCGATTCCTCTTTTCACCTTAAAGCATTCTGCAGTAAAAAAAAAAACCACAAAGCACGTCTCCGACCGCTTCATGCCTCAAAATAAGTTGCCTAGAATTCCACAAGTAATCATGAGATCAATTCGCTTCTTCGGAAGCTGCTTTGCATCAAATATGAAACACAATTCCTGTACATTTGGCGCCGGCAATGATGAGCGTCTGCTTAAGAACTGTTACATTATTCACATAACGATTTTGTACAAAACAAGGCTACTTAGCATTAAGTCTTTTTGTTGAGTCTGAGCTGCGTTTCTCAAGGAATGTTTCCATCGAAAATGGTAATATGACTAGAAAAGTTCGAAACTGTTGTTTGCTATTTTTCGCCGTGTCCTGAATGAAGAACATTGTTCACTTTGGTAATATCGTGAGGGAATAATGGGCACACAAACGATAATATCTAGAAGATTATTGAATCAGTTGGCTCAATTCCATACTACTTGAAGGGGGCTAAACTCTGGTTATTCGCCTGTTTATATACGTTATATTAAGTAATTACAATGTTTAGCTGGCGCCTTGAAAGGAGCTAAGGTAGTAATAATTCTATATTTGCATAAAATCAATCAAATATTGTGAGTAATGATGACATCAAAATTAAAATACTTAGGGAAACTACTGCATTTCAATAAGCCTACACTATGAAAACCAGGGAGGGTATCGCAGGAGTGAAGGGGCCGATTTACTCTTACAAGCGTCCTTTTACTCTCGCAAAATGTCGAGTAGAGTGAAATGCATTGGTCGTTCTGTCAGCATGTAGAAAGTAAATGTGCTTTTCACTCTGCCCTACTGAGAGAGAGTAGAATGCCCGTTCTATCTACTCTTCCGTCAATTGAGAACAAAACGGCGCGTAAGCTTCTGCTTCAAATGTAGGAGGCCCGCGCCGAACATGGCGATGTATCACTCACACACGCTAAGCAGAGAACACAGAGTTTTGCTTCTCAGAGAACAGCCAGCCACAGTTCAAAGGAACGCCGAGCCAGCGCTCTTCTTTTTCACACGGAGTTTGCCCACCGTGCGCGCGCACAACATCGTGGAACAGCACAGGACCGGGGAAAGATGATCCATCGTCCAGCGAGCAGCAACGAAGGCAATCCAAGGGAGACCGTGTGTCAGCCATTTCGCGTCGCCGCGAAAATACGATAGTCGTTCTTCATCCATTGATGTAACAAATCCTCCACGGTAAGTAAATTCTAACTTAGGTGCACATTGTGCGTATATGACATGATGTCGCCAGGAAGTCATCGAGGCGGTTAGCCGACGCGATTCACAACGGACAAGGCAAGCGCGCTGTATCACTCGATGTCAATCGAAAAAGCCAGTGGTCGCGATAACTGGATGTAAATTTACCGCTTGCCGGTGTCCGTAAGAGCTTTGAAAATCGGAAAGGCAGCCAGAACCATGGTATGATCAATAAGACGTGAGGCGAGAGGACGCATAAAATGGTTTGTTTACCAGCCTCATGATTCCGAGTGTATGCGGAGCGCGATTGGCGTGTATTTTCGGAGTTTGAATTTATTCAGTTTGCCAGTCTACTGTATACGGAACACTGTTTAAATAATGAGTCACATAACGCAAGGCGTCATTTTGCTGGCGGAATGCTTTCGTTATATATAAGCCGCACGCCTGACGTTGTCTTTCGCCCATGGGTAACCTGCGACCACTGAAGTTACGCGCAGCGCCAGTGCTAATTGGCAACTTTGCCGCAGCCATTCAGCTGCATGCTGCAAGAGGTCAGTTGGGCGCGTTGTCTTGAACTTACTGAAAACGCATGAGGAATTCATGTTTTCTAGCTGAATAAAGCATAAACCCCATATAAACGATCTTGCGCGCGACAGCGACAAGCGATGCGAAGGAAATGCTGTCGCGTTTGCTCGTCGCCTGCAAGTCGCGCTCCGTGCGAGCGACGATATTGAGCTGCGTCTACCCGGGGTTGCCGGTATGAGGGCTGCAAATACGCGTCGCAACTAGCCTGATGCGTGTTCTAGTAATTTAAGTTGATGTATTTTACTGCAAAAGCAGCATGAATTGTTTCTGAAGGTCTTGCAATTGGTTTTTATCCTTGCACGTATAAAAATTGAATCGTTTGCTCGTTCCGTGCGACAATCGGTAGTATTTGAGTGATGCACATCCAGTTCCGGCTTCGTGCTATTGCCTATACTCTCACAGTACGTCCGGGCGACGAGCCATGAATTCTACATTTCCAGAACCGGGCGATCTGTTTGAGTTTACACGCTTACAGAGCCATGCCAATTTTTCCGGGGCTGAGACCGGGGCTGAGAAAAACGCGCCTAAATCGCATCAGAGTTGTTCTGTCGAGCACTGAAAACGTTTTGTTACGTGCGCAACAAATGTAGTCTACCGAATTCCCGTCTTGCGGCAGTAAATAAGTTGGACAGAGAGGCAGGTGCTTAAACGATCGAATAAGAGAGCACTGTAACAGCGTCTACAGCACTGTACAAGGCCACTTGGGCATCCATTGCCGGGATTGCGGCTGCGTGGCCCTCTTTGAAGATACTGAAGTTTTAGCGAGACACAGCTCACAGCTCACCCGGGAAATTGCGGAAGCTGATTTGATCAGAAAACTTGGTGGTATTTGCGTTAGTGACCCTCTATCGCGCTGACCCCTGGTGAAGTCACGTATCTAAACAGATAGAAATCGCAATGTTATTTTTTATCTTTTTATTTCTTTATTTTGCTGGTGACCATGCTGTTAGCCCAGTGACTTGCTGTTAGAACACACCATGTGACTGCCTTTCATTTTCTGCCCATGTCCTTTCTTGTACATATTCACACGATGTGGCCACGCAATTAAATGTTGTTGGAAGTGAGCGCTCTGTATGTCGTCTTCGCAGTCCTTGTCCTTCGCGCTGTACGTTATTTTTGATCATGCATTACCAACTAGCTCAAGCAACCACCCTAGATCTCAGTATAGCTTTGTGTTGCTCAGTACGTGGTATGTAAAAATGTTTTTCCGGAGCCTAAGAAAAGCCTGTGAATACATGGATGTACCTTGAGCGGCAAGTGGCGCTGCAATTTTGCGTGTATTCGCTGTCTTCTTTGAAGCTCGGGCAAATACTTTTAGGTAGCACGTATTGAGCCACAGAAAGCTGCATCGGGAGTTTGTCATGTCGCTCTAAAATTTTCTCCGCACCACTTTCCATTTTTTATATATTTGAGAACTTGAAAAAAAAAAAGATAATTAAGACATTTTCTACTTAGGTGGAATGCAAAAAATAGTCCCACTGTATCCATGCGACAGCAACCAAGATTACCTTGGTTCTGTTCAGCTACGTGGCATTTATATACTTATAAATCTTGGTGCATGACACTTGGGACACCCTTATGTAATAGCATTCAGGAGCAATGACAAGCATTTATTACAGACGGCGCAGTAGGTCTGTGTAATATTTACACTTGTACTTAACTTTATCGGGCGACCACGTTTCGCCGCCTAACAAGTGTTACCGCACAGCGCAGGACGCGCCTGCATGCAAAAGAAGTTTCTGGAATGTTATCGATGGTTCCGTCCACTGTCTTTCACCGTAACTTTTGTAATCTGATTGCATCTATGCGCGACGCGAATAGTGTAGAGCATTGTGGATGACACGCGGGTCTCAGCGGTTAATCTGGAACATTCGACGACCGATCTATAAAAGCCGACGCGCTTGACCCGCTGATCATATTTTAACGATTGCCGACTCTGTTCGCCGTTGTCACCGTTCTTTGAGTGTAGCCTGTTTTGTGGGCACAGAATCGCACAATATAAGTTAGTTTCGTCTTTCGCAGTATTGCTACTGTGTTCTTCACATGTCACTCCACGTGACATCTGGTGGAGGTGCTTTACGTTCATGAACCGGACGCCCCCGACAAGCCATAATCCAAGCCCGGACTGCAAAGACAACAACTACGTCGTCCAAGAACACCGAGCAAGCCGCCGGCAACCGCAGCTGCCCCCGGAACACGGTCTTCTGCCAGATACGACCAAGAAGACAGTCCAAGAAGATCGTCCAGAAACGATCACGAAGACATCCCAATTGGCAGCCGCGGCGGCGCCAATAATTTCTCAGCAGCCCAGGTAACCACCGACATTCCGCGGTTCCACATTTGAGGACCTGGAAAGGTGGCTGTAAATGTATGAGAGGGTGGCTACGTTTAACAGCTGGGAAAGCGACGACAAGCTGCGACATGTCTATTTGGCATTGGAGGACGCCGCGAGGATGTGGTTCGAGAACCCAAAAGCCACCTTGACGACCTGGGACCTGTTCCGAAGCGCCTTCCTGCAGACATTCGCAAGCGTCGTACGCCGAGAACGAGCCCAAGCGCTATTAGAAACCCGGGTGCAGCTGCCTACCCGTACAAAAATGACTGCTGATTAACCATGGATATATCGCTGGGGAATTGTTGAAACGACCGACTTAAAACAAATTTGTAGAAGCAATTGAGTTTGCTCAACATGTGCACAACAGTAACACCATTGAGTGTTCTCAATAAAAAAATTTATTGGGAAATTTTTGTTCATTTTTGTAGTTGTTTCTTTGTTGTGTAGCAGTTGAGTCCAGCATACAATAATTAGGACTCGCATATGCAGACATTCCAAAAATTTAATGCGAAGCGTTCCAACCACATTCCTGTAACTTTGCGGCACGTAGGTTCTTCTTTCGCCTCGTTTTCGTAAAAAGAAAATAATGTGTGACCGATGGGGTGGCATTGAACGTCGGCCGTCGAGCCCGGTGCTCTAACCATTAGGCCACGAACACGCGCGTGCTCCTCTCGTTCGTAAGCCAGTAAGTTCTGAAATGCTTGGCGCATGCGCCGCGTGCCACTTTCTCGTGCTGTCGCTACAGCTGGCGCTTTCAAGCGCCTATCTCGAGGACTACCCCACTTTCGTAGCCGTTTTCGCTCTGTAAAAACTGCAGCGTTAGACTAGCTTATTGAACGCCCAAGTTCAAAGCGATTTATTTATTCGCCGTTGTACAAATGCCATCGTCGTTTTAACATACACTAGGTGATATAGCAATTGGTACGATTCAAAATGAGCACGTTTCGGGGAGCAGAAGAATGGGAAGTTCACTCGCAAACATGCATGGTGATTAAGCGCATGTGGAGTTCCCCAAAAGTAGACACGGCGGCAGCGCGGCCGGCGATAAGACAGGCGCCGACACGCGACGACGCTAGCTTCGAGCATCCGACGCACTGTGGGAAACGTATACGATGCAAGCGGCGCATACGCTGCAAACGTGCACGTTAGAGATCTTCGAATTTCCTGGGACGCACCCTCTCTCCGGAAAGTAAATATAGCTTTTTTTATCCAACGGACGTTGTACTAGATCAAAAAACGAACACGCTTTGAGATCGCAGCGCGCAGCCGCTATAACCATTGACTTCAAAGAGCTTCTGATTCAGAAACAGCCGCAACAGTTCGCAGCTAATTGCTGTATCTGCGGCTGCTCCCGACTGTCGCCTTGCAAGAAGCATGCGATTTATTTGAACCTCGCCGAACTTTCGTCCTCTCGTCTCCCAAGCCTGCAGGACAGGTCCCCTATGTTCAGTTAAATAGAAGAACAGCAAAGGCAAATGAAATAAATACAGGTAACGGACTCTTATCACACCTTACTTTTCACGTCGTCATCTGAAAACGTGCTATAACTATTCTAGTACCGTTACTTTTGTAAAAATAATAAAATTATTAGTAATTTTTATTTCTAGTTGGCGCTACGTACGTCAAGGTAGCGTTCGGGTGTGTGTGTGTGCGCACGCGGTTGCAACCGTTGTAGCTTCGTTTTGAGCACAGTTTTGCAACAGTACGCATCGTTACCGCTAGTTTCGTAGTCGCATATTTTGGTCGTAGTATTTGTTGTTTATGCTACAAATTAGGTTGTTCTAAAAACATTACAAAGGTTAGTAGATGAGAAACTATTACTCATTAATTTGTGGTTTTTCCGTGCGGTTATCTTGTGTTTGAAAGGTTTTATAACTCCATACGATAGTCAAGCTGTGAACGGCTTTCGGACTCAGTTCGTTGCCGTTGTGTGGTGGATCACGCCTCGTGTATTTTGATGGAAGTATTTTTTTCTTTTCGGACATCATGACGCACATTTTAGTGAAATGCTTTAACGCCGATAAGTGGGACGTTTATCCGTTGAATTCGTTGGCTGACCCAGCTACTAGTGTTCGACTGATGTGCGACCCTGGCTGTTTTGACGAGCTGCGCGGCAGAGGTCATGATGCCTGTTGCAGAGAAGGCACCCCGAAACAGTCGCAGCCGAACTTCTGCTGATAGGTAAGTAATCTTATTTTCTTGGGCACGTAGCCTTTTTTCTATATTGCCATTGACAAGCGTGAGATTTTAAGCACACCGTTCACTTTCTTCAAGCAAACCGTATGGCCCGGAGCGAAAGTGCGTGATACTAACGCTCGCTGCCGCCGTCACTTCGTTTGAAACAATAGTAGGCGAAGAGGCAGCGGCGCCCCACGTGCGTAAAATTGCATTGCTTCGTTTGATCCTGTCTAATGACCTTTCCTTAATTTGTATTAGAGAACACAATTAGAACATAAGGATCAGCTTCTCTGAGCAGTGATAATTTTGTAATGTGGCCAAGCCATCTTTCACAGGGGCTCACGTGGGCCGTCTATGCGCTTGTTATCACTTTCCGATACGTGAGAGTCGCGCTGCCTTTCAAGGTATTTAGGCAGATGATGATGATGATATGTGGTGTTTAATGGCGCAAGTGCCAAGTATGGCCAAAGAGCGCCATGCCGAAAGGTAATTTTGACAATGTATTGTGAATGCAGTGGATATTGGATTCATAATGTAAATGTGACATGGCTGTAAAAGGGCCTAAAAACTGTCGCTGTAAATTTATTTATTTATTTATTTCACAATAACCCTAAAGGCCCTCTAGGGAGGGTATTACATAGGGTAAATGTTACATAGGAGAGGTGAACAGTGCGTAATGTAAATACAATGGAAAAACAAAACTGGGAAAAGATTACAGTGCATCAACGTACAAACACAAAAAATAATGATAGTTATCAGTACAGGAACTCTAAATGGTTTGTACAAAATGTGACACTGTCGTGGAAGCTTGGTTAACGGCGCATTAACAAACAAAAAAAATGCATATGTTTACAAATCAGAGTCAGACGTGATATATTAGGTATTCATGGTACTGCGTAGAGCGTCTGTAAATTTTAAGGCATTTGTTTCGGTGACAATGTGCGATGGCAGATTATTCCATTCTTTCGAGGCGTAAAATAAATAGGTACTAAAATTATGACACTGATTAGGGCATGGGCGATGGCAATTGGGTTTTCTTAAAAAAGACATGATGGAACAAGACAACACATAACAGTGATAGTAGAACCTCAAGAGAGCCCTTTTATTAGAAGGGCTGTTAGTAGTGTGCTAAAAATTACCTGTCCAAATGATTTTGAGAGTATCTGTTTCCAATAAAAACTGTAAGACTAATTTCATGTTAAAAAGCGGTTCATCACTAAGAAAAAATGCAGGGTGAAAAGGTGTATTTTCACGATACGCAGAAGGAAAATGCTTTTTCCTCTCTGTTTCTATTGCAGGGCACTGAATAAGAACATGGATAACTGTCAGACTATTGCCGCACTTAGCACAAGTCGGGGGATCGCCTCCAGTCAAGAGATAAGAGTGAGTACCGTATGTGTGGCCCATCCTTAATCGGCAAAGAATTACTTCCTTGTAACGTGCTGTTTTCCCACTTATCCAGTTCGCCAGTTTTGGTTTTATTATGTGAAGCTTATTCATTACTTGTGTATCCCACTTGCCTTGCTAATGATTCCTTAATTTACGGCGTAGAAAAGGCTTTAGGTCTGTGGTAGGGATGGGAACATTTCTATCTCTGTCGCTAAATGTTACTGATGTA
This sequence comes from Dermacentor variabilis, assembly GCF_050947875.1. Lineage (NCBI taxonomy): Eukaryota > Metazoa > Arthropoda > Arachnida > Ixodida > Ixodidae > Dermacentor > Dermacentor variabilis. The sequence goes on from NW_027460329.1 coordinate 21,730, forward strand.
GCGCTTTCGTCAACTACTTCGTTCCCTTTTATACATTTGTGTCCGGGTACCCAGCATATGACAATCACTTGATTGCACATATATAGGGCGCACAATAAGTTATACAGCTCATTCAAAACGGAATTCTTATGTTTTTGTAAACTAATTAGTGATTTCACGACACTTAATGAGTCTGTGAAGAGAACAGCCTTAGCGATGTTTGTGAGCCCGATGTGTTTAATAGCCGAGAGTATAGCGTATGCTTCCGCTGTAAAGATGCTTGTGTATGGGTTTAGTGTCCCAGATATTGAAAATGATGGTCCAAGAGCTGCGTAAGCAACACTATCAGCAGATTGCGAAGCATCCGTGTAAAATTCAGCACAGGAATACTTCTCTTTTAGTTAAAAAAAGATGTGATTGTATGTGAGCCTCAGGCGCTCGTTTCGATATTTCTAAGAAAGATATGTCACATTGGATAGTTTGCCACTCCCAAGGCGGTGGGAACCGAGTAGGAGCCATTGGAATATTTTCTTGAAAAGGGACGCCTGTTTCTTCTGACAGTGCTTCCACTCGGAGGGACAGAGGAGGTCTGATGGCTGGGCGGTTACGGAATAGCCTGGCAGTGGACAAGTCGCTAATTGCAATATGACATGGATGCTAAATATCCGATTTAACTTTCAAGGCGTAAGAGAAAGATAAATATGCCCTTTGTAGATGAAGAGACCATTCGTTGGATTCAACGTACAGGCTCTCTACAGGACTAGTCCTGAAGGCACCTGTAGCAAGACGGATACCCAAGTGGTGAATCGAATCTAACATCTTCAAGGCACTAGCCGTAGCAGAGTTATACACTATAGCACCATAGTCAAGGCGTGACCTCATCAAACTTTTATATATGCGCAAAAGGCATCTTCTGTCACTTCCCCAGGATGTACGGAACAAGAGCTTCAGAAGATTCATTGTCTTCATGCACTTCGCCTTCAGATATTTCAAGTGGGGGATAAATGTTAATTTAGTCTCTAATATGAGGCCCAAAAATTTATGTTCATGGCTCACTGGAAGCTGTTGTCGATTAAGGTAAATAACGGGTTCAGGAAATATACCTCTCTTGTAAAGAGACGAGAACACACGTGCTTTTTTGCGGGTTTAATTTAAACCCATTCTCGTTAGCCCACATTGACAATTTGTTTAGCCCAAGCTGTACATGTCGCTCACAGATGGAAAGACTGCATGATTTAAAACCTATTTCTACGTCATCTACATACACAGAATAAAACATTGTACGTGGTATGATAGTGTAGAGTGAGTTCATTTTTATAAGGAATAGAGTGCAGCTAAGCACGCCACCTTGTGGTACACCTGTTTCCTGTGTAAATAGACGAGATAGCAGATTACCAACTCTGACGCGGAATGTGCGGTTAGACGTGTAACTTTGGATGACGTTCAGCAAATTACCTCGGACTCCCATTTCGGCCAGGTCACGGAGAATTCCGAACTGCCACGTGGTGTCGTAAGCCTTCTTCATGTCAATAAATACTGACAAAAAGAACTGCTTCCGCACAAAATCATCGCGAGTATTCGTCTCAATGCGGACAAGGTGATCAGTTGTGGATCTACCGTCCCTGAAACCGCACTGTATGGGATCTAATATTTTGTTACTTTCTAGAAAATGAAGGAGACGCCGGTTAACCATTTTTTCAAAGAGTTTACATAGGCAACTAGTCAACGCTATCGGTCTATAGCTTTTGACTGATGTTGGGTCCTTGCCGTCTTTTAGTATTGGAATAATTATTGCTTCCTTCCAAGCGGATGGAATGTAGCCAGCAGAGAACACAGAGTTGAAGAGTGATATTAGTGTTTTGTGGGTTTCAGGGTGTAAGTGTTTGATCATTATATACAATATTCTGTCACTTCCTGGAGCGGATTTGTTACAGCCATTGAGCGCAGCCTGAAATTCCGCCATGCTAAATGCGCGGTTGTAAGGTTGGTTGCTATTTCCTTTCTAACCCAAAGGCAGTCGTTCCGCTTGTTGCCAGTATCTCAAAAATGTGTCTGAATAGTGGGATGAGCCAGAAATACTTTCAAAATGTACCCCTAGGGAGTCGGGTTGGTCAATGAGTGTGTCTCCTTGTGTATTTACCAATGGTAGAGGATGAGTTTCGCCGCCTTTTATTTTGTTAACCCTGTTCCAGGCTTTTCTTTCGTCTGTATAAGAATTAATACTTGAGATGTATTTTTGCCAGCTTTCCCTTTTGGCAAGGCGGCGCATTCTTCTACCTTCTGATTTTATTTTCTTGAAGCTGATCAAGTTCTCGGTAGTTGGGCAGTCGCGAAGGCGACTCCAAGCCTTATTTTGATTTTTGCGGGCTTCCTTACAGTGCTCATTCCACCAAGGAATACGCCGTTTAGAGGGTGATCCATTCATTTGAGGGACACATATTGATGCAGCATTAGTTATAAATGCCGTCAAATATGATACTGTATCATCGATTGAAAGATTGCAGATGTCATCCCAGGTCAAATGTGTCAGCTCTCTGTATCGTTTCCAGTCAGCACAGTCGACCTTCCAACGTGGCAGATGTGGAGAACACTTATCGCCTTTTCTTAATTTTAAGAGAATAGGGAAATGGTCACTCCCATATGGATTTTTGATCACGTCCCACTCCAGGTATGGAACTAGTGTACTTGATGTTATACTTAAGTCAATGGATGAGAACGTTTTGTTCGCCACGCTGTAGAATGTGGGTTCTTTCTTGTTTAATAAGCATGCATTGGAGGATAAAAGGAACTTTTCATATAAACGCCCTCTTGCATCACAACGAGAATCTCCCCAGAGGGTGTTATGTGCGTTTAAATCATCTACTACAATGTAAGGTTCGGGGAGTTCTGCGATGAAATTCTGGAATTCTGTTGTGGAAAGTTTATGGCATGGAGCGATATACAGAGAGCTAACTGTTACTAATTTATCAAATAGCACGACTCTTATTGCCACTGCCTCAAGGGGTGTTTGCAGATGTAAATGTTGGCAGGAGATACCCTTTTAACTATAATAGCAACACCGCCTGACGAGGCGAGAGCATCACTGCGATCTTTGCGGTAAATGGCATATTGTTTGAGAAAGTTAGTATGTGAAGCTTTGAGGTGTGTCTCTTGCACACACAGCACCCTTGGGTTAAACTTGCGAAGAAGTTCCTTAATATCATCAAGATTGTGTATTAAACCTCTCACATTCCATTGCATTATCTGTGTGTCCATATTGGAAGTGTTTTATGGTGTGTGTCAAGAGATCAGTTAGGTTGGCTCAAGAGACCTTTGAAGGTCCCTTGATGCGGGGTATTTCTTTTTTCTTGGCGCGCTCCAGTGAGCCACGCCGTTCCTTCGGCGTCTGAGACGCCGGAGAAGTTTTTGCGCTGGATGACGCCCGCTCCGAGGGCACTCTCGGGGCTTTTTCGGGCCTGTCTGCGCGAGCAGTGGCCCTGGGACCGGCAGGCTTGGAGGTCTGCTGGCCCTTCGTGGTAGGGGGCGAAAGGGCAGTGGCTGCTCCCGCCAGAGGGGCTGATGGCGTAACCGCCGTCACGCTCCGTGTGACTTGCGCGGCCGCCAGAAGATATGGCGCTGCCCCCCGGCGCGCCATATCACTGTAGGACGGATTCGATTGGTGGTGGAGAGAAAAGCGCATGCGCGCTTCTGGAAAAGAAATGTTTAGTTTGTCCTTCAGTTCGATTATTTGTTTTTCTTTCTTCCATGACGGGCACGATCGCGAATAGGCGGGATGGTCTCCGTCACAGTTATCGCAGTGGGTTGTGGAAGAACAGTTGTCTGAAGCGTGGTCTTTAGATGCCCATTTTGCACACGTGGCACGCCCTCGGCAGCTCTGAGACCCATGCCCAAAACGCTGACACTTGAAGCATCGGCGTGGATTAGGGATGTATGGTCGTACGCGAAGTTTACAATATCCGGTCTCTATCGAATCAGGCAGTTCACTTGTTCCGAACGTTATTATTACATGCTTTGTTGGGATTTCTTTGTCATCGCGTCTTAACTTAATTCGTTGCACATTTACTACGTTTTGGTCTTGCCATCCATCCAACAGCTCGCTTTCACTGAGTTCAAGAAGGATGACACCACGCACAGTGTTCATTGACCGGTGGGGGCCCACAGATACAGGAATGTCACCAAACGCAACAAGTTTCGTCAGTTTGCTGTATTGGAGCTTCTCACGCACTTCCAGAAGAAAGTCGCCGCTTCCCATCTTAGTTACTTTGTAACCAGAACCGATTGCTTCTGTCAGACATTTTGCAACCACAAAAGGGGATATTGTACGAACTGTCTTGGTTTCATGTTGGCTATGTATTACGTGGTATTTGGGAAATATTTCTTTCGGTTTCATCAGAAAGTTGAAGGTTTCATCGGTGCGCCCCCTCTTCAGGGAGCGATCAGGGAGTGTAGGGAAATTCGAAGCCATATATAGGATTACTGTGTTCGGCGGGAATGCCCGCCGCCCACCTCGGAGCCCAACCTGGGGACGTCACAGGATTAGAAAAATTCTACTCTGCGTACGCCAGCGGTACGTTCCCACTATAACCTAATATATATATACCCAAGACTGGATATATTACACAAGGTTAACCCTTGCCGCCGGGAAACTAGGAAGTGAGGAGAAGTGATGAGAGGACAGGAAAGATTAAAAAGGCGAGAGAGAAAGACGAAGATTGGAGAGGAGGACAGGAAAAGGCGACTGCCGATTTCCCCCGGGTGGGTCAGTCTGGAGGTGCCGTCTATGTGAAGCAGAAGCCAAAGGGGTGTGTTGCCTCCGCCGGGGGGCCTTAAATGTCCAAACACCCAGCATCAGCTCAACCCCCAGGATCCCCCTTTCCCCAGACACGGCTAAGCCGCGCACGGCTAAACGCGGGAGGGTGCAACCCTCGTGTGCTCGGGTCCGTGGTGTCGCAACACACCAAACGTCTGCTGACGCAGACGCCCTGCGGGGGTATTTAGGCAGACACTACGAGCTTAGGAGAACCGCGACAAATAATTGCGCAACAGGTGTGCAGCTGTCCTACTTTTGTACCACACTCGTGCCGGAAGGCGGTGTTGCACGTCACGCTTACGTATTTCGTAACTATGGCGGCCGCCGTGGCAATTTGGGGCGCGAGGTCGTGGGTACGATCCCTGCAGCGGCCGCATTCCAAAGGAGCGGAATGCAGAAACGCTCGTGCATTGTGCATTGTACGCACGTAAAAGTTTCCAGGAAGTCAAAATTAATACGGAGTCCCCAACTACGACCTGCCTCATGATCAGATCGTTGGTTTCGCACGTAGGACATCATCATTTTTTTTTTAATCCGTTGTGGCTCATCGTATACCATACGGTTAGTGCGATCACCTTTTGTGCCGTAGCGGTTAAGCGCGCCGCCATATAGGTTGCGGCTAATGATGCGGCGCACAGCAAAATATATTTCGTCTCTTTCGGATTTGCGGAGAACAGCCAACCGATAAGTCGCAGCTTCCGCGCGGTGACTGTACACGGATAAAGACCGCAAATAAACAAAGGTGTGATGACGACGTCAGCAATGAACACAGCCGCCGACGAGCTCGCCTTATCGCCTATCACCGCCAGAACTACCACAGTAAACATCTTTATCTAGCGCGTCGCGTTTCTGTTGAAGGCGTACTGAGAAATTTTAATTGGCGATGACCGAAACATCCCACCATTCTCTGCTGCCTCTTTGAGCTGCACCGATCCGAATGTGCGTTGACCCGCCGTGGTTGCTCAGTGGCTATGGTGTTGGGCTGCTGAGCACGAGGTCGCGGGATCGAATCCCGGCCACGGCGGCCGCATTTCGATGGGGGCGAAATGCGAAAACACCCGTGTGCTTAGATTTAGGTGCACGTTAAAGAACCCCAGGTGGTCAAAATTTCCGGAGTCCTCCACTACGGCGTGCCTCATAATCAGAAAGTGGTTTTGGCACGTAAAACCCCAAATATTATTATTAATGTGCGTTGCTTGCAGAAGCGGAAGGAGTGCCACTCGGCGCGTTGTCGCCTCGAGCACCGTTTGCGCGCTGAAGAATGACGCGTGCATGAAGCTAGCTCACTGCGCAGACGCTGCCGCGCAAGACGCGCAAGGGCGTGTACGCGACGTTCTGCACACAAATCGCGTGGGATGATCGGAGACACGCCGCAGCGGCTATCTTCAAAGAAGCGGTGCATGTTCTCACTCGTACAGGCACGCTGACGCTCGCATCGCTCTCGGCGTATCTTTAGGTCATTCCTGCTGCTGGACTTCTACCCAAAGATTCGATATCTGCTTGGTATCGGCTGCGCACTGTCGCGTGGTCTTTGGTTGTGCAAGAGAGCCGGGAATATTTCTCGCCGCTGTGAAACATCGCTGTGCGTGTCTTAGCTAACATTCAACGTACCAACCCATTTCTTCCTTTTCTAGACAGCACTCGTAAGAGTCGTAAATTTTTACTTGCCAGTATAGTGTGCACTTCTATTTTGTGCGTAGTTACGTGCAGTGTGTGGCAGATTCTGAATCCGCGCAATCTCATTTTCTGTCCGCATTCCCTTCTCGCGGGTTACGCATGCAGCAAATGCCCAGAAGCAAAAGTGTTCTACGTCAGGAGCAGCTTGGCGTCGTGCAAGAGACACCCGTTAATATGTGGCTGATTCACTAGCAAGCTCGCATCTCAGTTGCCGCTCTCCATCAAGTGAAATTTTTAACTATTTTTGTGCTGCTGTGTGGTGTACTAGCTGCCGCATGGATGGTGTGAAGGCTTACTTTCGATTTGCTCTGGCTTTTAGTATCGAAGCATGGGCTACTTTTTGAGGGGACGAATTTCCTTTTGCTTGCGAGAATGTTTACCAGCCTAACCGAGTGATACGTGCCTACTGGAAACAGCAGCGCGAACAGAGGCGGACGACGGACGACGAAATTGGTAGGAACACACACGAGCGCAAGTTTATCTTTGAAGACAGAGGTATTAAAGACGCTGGTCAACTTTACAAAGGTAAAAGAACCGTGCATGCGTGGCAGAAACAGCCACGAGCGACAAGAAAAAAGATATGAAAAAGCCATGTCATGTAGAATAAACGTGCGTAAAAAACGAGAACTATCGGAGAAATTTTTCGAAAAAGCGAAATATTTGTCCGATGAGTGATACTACCCAAGGAGAAATACTCTTGAGAACTGCAAGTCTTTCCCACTAATGACAACAGATATATTGGTTATGCATTTGTTTCGTTTGCGATCAGTAAATATTGTTTCTAGAACTCCTCTGGTGTTGAGGTATAGAGCAGAAAGAACGGTTGTTTCATCACAAAGACCAGATCACCAAAGGTCTTATGGAAGAATTATCTATTGATCACGAAAAAAAATTCATAAACAAGATTTCTGTGACCTTTAGTGGGAAAGAGTTGCTGCAGTATTTCTCGTTAATATCAATTACAGGAGAAACCTTTCAGTTTTCACGTTTTTTTTTGCTTTTGACGCACATGTTTGTTCCACAGGACATGTCTTTCGGTCCTTTTTTGTAGTGTTTTTTGTTTCGGTCCTTTTTTGTTGTTTTTTTGTTTCGGTCCTTTTTTGTTTCGGGAAGGACGCTATAGGGACTTCTCTGCTTTTTAACACTGATGTGCATTTTTTTAGTTCAACTTCAAGGAGTCCCCTGAAAAAGCCAATAAGTGGTGGTAACTTCATTTGTGTTAAGATTTATGAATTTCATTCATTCAAGGCATGACATGTCACATGCCGGTAGGTATGCAAGTATTCGTACTTTTTAAACATACTGTCACGAGAGGAAAAGCCAGCCAGTCAGTTCTAAGCGAACAGCCGTTTACAGTTCGTGTTTGCAGCAGCTACCACGCACACTTCTTCTTCCTCGACCTCTAGCGTAACTAGTGCGTGCCATTACCCCTCCCTCCAAAAAAAAGAAGAAATAAATAAATAAAGTTGGGGAGATGGTAAATGCCACAAGGAAAAATAAAAGAAATGAGAAAGACAACGGACGAGACGACAGGGGCCGCATCACAAAGTTTGTGGATGAGAGTCAGCGCGAAAGGTAAGGCTTCATCCTGGTAACATGAACAATGTCAGAGGAACGTGGTCTACGGGAGTGGTGCGAAGTGTCGGCTGGAATAACTTCGTAGTTGACAGGACTTAGACGACGCAAAACTAGGTAGGGTCCAAAGTATCGGCGCAATAATTTTTCTGACCGGCCTCGTTGACGTATAGGGGTCCAAACCCATACAAGATCTCCTGGGTTGTATGTGACGTCTCGATGGCATATGTTGTATCGTCGAGCATCTTGACTTTGTCGGGATAGAATTCATTGCCGCGCAAGGTGCCGCGCCGCTTCGGCACGCTGAACAAAGGCGTCTGTATAGGTTGTGGTAGGTTGAGACGAAGTTGGTAGGAGCATCATGTCGAGCATAGTGGTGACGTCGCGTCCGTAGACCAGACGAAAAGGAGGAAACCCGGTGGTTTCTTGTAAGGCAGTGTTGTACGCGAATGTCACATACGGGAGCAGTTCGTCCCAATTTTTATGATCCGTGGCAACATACATGGAAAGCATATCCGCAATCGTTTTGTTGAGACGCTCTGTTAAACCGTTAGTCTGCGGGTGATACGCAGTTGCCGTACGGTGCGTTGTTCCGCTCAGCTGCAGAATGTCTCGGACCAACTGGGCAGTGAAGGCCGTACCACGGTCTGTGATGACGACAGCGGGAGCACCATGTCGAAGGACGATATTTTTGATAAAGAAGTTAGCAACATCTGAAACAGTAGCTCGCTGAACGGCTTGTGTTTCGCAGTATCGAGTGAGGTAATCGGTGGCGACGACGATCCAGCGGTTATCAGCCGAAGACTTGGGAAATGGGCCAAGTAAATCCATCCCGACTTGTTCAAAAGGTGAGCAAGGAGGTCGGACAGGCTGAAGCAGACCGGCTGGTTTTAGTGGTGGAACTTTGCGGCACTGGCAATCTCGACAACTTCTGACGTACTGCTTCACGGTTTTTGTGAGTTTTCGCCAATAGTACTTCTGCTTGATCCTCGCGAGAGTACGCGTGAAACCAAGATGCCCGGACGTTGGTTCGTCATGGCATGCACGTAGAACGTCGTCGCGGAGAGTAGCGGGAACAACGAGCAGGAAAACGGCTGCCGTAGGGTGAAAGTTCCGCTTGTATAGGATGTCGCCACGTAGGCAGAAAGAGGACAAGTGGCGCGCGAACAGCCGTGGGGGTTGTGGGTGGCGTCCTTCAAGGTATTCAATCAAGGGCTGGAGCTCGGAATCTTGGCGTTGCTGTTGAGCAAGGTTTAAAGACGGAAGAGTGCAAAGAAAACCAGAATCGTCGTCAGTATCTAGTGGTGCGGGTTCGACGGGGGCGCGGGAGAGACAGTCGGCGTCAGTGTGTTTCTGGCCAGACTTATAGACGATGGTCACATCAAATTCCTGTAACCGAAAGCTCCATCTTGCGAGACGGCCTGAAGGATCTTTGAGATTCGCCAGCCAGCAGAGAGAGTGGTGGTCGCTGACGACACGGAAGGGGCGTCCGTACAGGTATGGGCGGAACTTCTGGATAGCCCATATGACTGCCAGACATTCTTTTTCAGTTGCTGAGTAGTTTTTTTCAGCAGCGGACAAGGTTCGGCTGGCATACGCAATAACGCGCTCAAGACCAGCTTGAAACTGAACGAGTGTCGCTCCGATACCAACGTTACTAGCATCAGTATGCACTTCTGTGTCAGCCTCGGTGTCAAAGTGACCAAGGATCGGTGGTGTCTGTAGACGTCGCTGAAGGTCGTGGAAGGCGTCGGATTGTGCTGGGCCCCAAACAAATGTGACGTCGTTCTTTATGAGTCGTTGCAAAGGTTCGGCAATTTCACAAAAATTGGGTACAAAACGGCGGTAATACGCGCAAAGCCCTAAAAATCGGCGGACATCGTGTTTTGTCTTCGGTATCGGGAACAGAGCAACTGCCAGGGCTTTGTCAGGGTCAGGGCGCACACCGGTGCTGCTGACAATATGACCTAGAAATTTGAGCTCCTCGTAGCCAAAGTGACATTTTTCGGGCTTCAGGGAGAGGCCGGCGGTGCGGATAGCTTGAAGAACCGCCTCAAGCCGCTGGATGTGTTGTTCAAACGTGGTGGAAAAAACAACTACATCGTCTAAGTGGACTAAACACGAGTTCCACTTGAGGTCAGATAAAACTGTGTCCATCATGCGTTGAAATGTGGCCGGAGCGGAACACAATCCAAAAGGGAGGACCTTAAATTGATAGAGACCGTCGGGTGTTATAAACGCCGTTTTTTCCTGGTCCCGTTCGTCAACTTCAATTTGCCAGTACCCACTACGTAGATCCATTGAAGAAAAGTAACGGGCATGTCGCAGGCGATCCAAGGAGTCGTCAATTCGAGGAAGTGGGTAAACGTCTTTTTTCGTGACCTTGTTCAGTTTGCGATAATCGACACAGAATCTTAGTGAACCGTCTTTCTTTTTAACAAATACAACAGGTGAAGCCCAAGGACTTGTCGATGGTTGAATGACATCATCGTCGAGCATTTGTTTCACTTGATGACGAATAGCATCCTGTTCTCTTTGCGACACGCGTTAAGCGTGTTGGCGAACAGGTTGGACGGTCGGTTCAGTGATGATTCTGTGTTTGATTAAAGAAGTCTGTTTGACCTTCGACGTGGTGGCGAAACAGTCGCTAAATGACGATAGCAGAGTAAGGAGCCTCTCCTTCTCGGCTTGGTCGAGCTGTGGGTTGACGTTGATGTGACTGGTCAAGTCCACATCGCTGGGTTCCGGAATCGAGATTGTCGTTACCGAAGCACAGGCGTTGGACTCGGCCACCGTTTCAAAGTAGGCCATGGTGGTATGCCTCGCAAAGTGTTTGTATTCGCCACTGAAGTTCGTAACTAGAATCGTGGTTTGCCTATGTTGGAGCTCTACGAGACCTCGTGCGACGCCGACTTCGCGATCCAGCAATATGGTGAGGTTACCTTCGGCGATGCCTATTCCTAGTTGTTCTTGAGGGCATTCAACGAGGACGAAGATGCTACTTCGAGGCGGTAACGTCACGCAGTCATCGACCACGCGTAAAGCCGCGCGGTGATGTTCATCCGCCACATTCGAATCCGAAGAAACATAGTTAGAAAAAGTCACGAACAAGTCACGAAGGTTAATGATCGCCCCATATTCCTGGAGAAAATCCATGCCCAGTATAACTAGCCGAGAACACTTGGGCAGCACAAGGAAAGACGCTACGAAAGTCGAAGTAGAAATTGCAAGTCTGGCGGTGCATCGTCCAATGGGTGACACGAGATGTCCTCCGGCCGTAATCAGATGTGGGCCGTCCCACGCTGTCAGCACCTTGCGTAGCCGAGTCGCCAGTGAGGCACTCATAACCGAGTAGTCAGCTCCCGTATCTACAAGTGCAGTTACTGGATAACCGTCGATTGAAGCAGTAATAGCAGCAGAAGTTTTTTTTTGCAGTTGCGAATGAAGGCGTCAGTGGTACGTCGCGAGGGGATGGCGTCGGCGGAGGATATTTGACGGTTCGCATGACAGCGGCCTCACCCCCGGAGGTCGCCGTTTTCAGTTTCCCCGGCGCGGGCTTCCACCGTTGACTCCAGCGGAATCAATGGCGGGTCGAGCACGGTTCGGTGACGCGTACCGACGAGGTGAAGGCGACCGTGACTGTCTTCGCTGTTGGGCAGGAGGAAGCCGGTTACTTTCTAAGTATTTCTCGATTTCGTGCGGGCGTTCGCCATAGCGCGGGCAACGGGCGTCCGGATGGTATCCCCGCAGACCAATCCGTCGGTACTGGCAATCGCGATACATGTGACCAGCCTCCCCGCAGTGATAGCACAACGGACTGTTGTCGGGGGCGCGCCATACTGTAGATTTGCGCGGACCAGGATGAAAGGGTGCTGGCGGATTCGTGCGGTGGATTGGACTTTGGGAGCGTCGAGAAATCCCAGCAGGCGGCTGCGAAAAACGGCCCGTCGACGGCGCGCAAGCCCGAAGAGCATCCGCGTACGAGAACGTGGGAGGTTCGGGTCGTGTTGGTGGCGAGGGATGAACCACTTTGCCGATTTCTTCTCGAATGACATCCGTAAGAACCGCTGCACTTGGAGGTGTCGAAGCCGATGCATAGGACTTTTGCAGTTCTTCTCGAACAATTTGTCGTATTAGCTCAGTAAGTGACTCCCTGTCATCATTTGCAGGTACGAGAGAGCATGCAGCAGTCATGGTGGTCTGGCGTTCATACTGCGAGAGCCGCTGCCGAAGCATACGTTCCATGACTGTTGCCTCACGAACGAACTGAGAGACTGCTGCAGGAGGATTACGCACGAGGCCCGCGAAAAGCTGTTCCTTTACGCCTCGCATTAACAGACGCACCTTCTTGTCTTCTGGCATTAGTGGGTCCGCCCGACGGAACAATCGCGTCATGTCTTCGACGAACATGGCGACGGTTTCGTTTGGCATTTGGAACCTCGAAGACAGTGCCTGTTCGGCTCTTTCTTTCCTTTCGGGAGTGCAGAAGGCTTCGCATAGCAGTCGGTAAAACTCCTGCCAGCTGGTAAATGAGGCTTCGTGGTTCTCGTACCATACTCTCGCCGCGTCTAAAAGGGAAAAGTAGACGTTCTTCAACTTACGGCGATCGTCCCAGTCGTTAAAGGCGGCGACCCGGTCGAAATGGTCCAACCAGTCTTCAACGTCCTCAATGGCGTCGCCATGGAACGGGTTAGGCGTGCGAGGCGCGTTGAGGATGCATGGTACGGGAGCATTTGGGATCACCTAGGTTTGGCTTGCGGTAGTTGTTGACATCTTCCTCACGGAGCTTGCCAGGGGACTGTATTGCGGTGGAAGACCTTGGAGGCGACGGCTGCTTCGATAGATTTCTGCCGTCCCCGAGGTACTGGCGTCGGTAGCTTCTGGTTCAGGACCCGTAGGCATACGATGGATGCGTACCCCGCACCTCCACCAGTTTGTCACGAGAGGAAAAGCCAGCCAGTCAGTTCTAAGCGAACAGCCGTTTACAGTTCGCGTTTGCAGCAGCTACCACGCACACTTCTTCTTCCTCGACCTCTAGCGTAACTAGTGCGTGCCAATACTAAGCTCTAGTTGTGTTGCATTCTCCAGGCGCAGGAACCTTCTTTTATGCCGTCAGTGCATGTGGTCTTTTTGTATATATTGGAGAAAAATTGTCTTGAGCTTAAATATGCATGTGTATCACTTGTAATTTTTTTCAACACGGGTGCTGTATCTCACTTCGTCTTTGTTGCTGTGTTGTCCCAATTTTTGTGCAACTTTTATGCATTTTATGCAATAAAATTATTTTTTAATAAATTATTTTTTCTGTTATGGTTGAACGTTTTAGCCTTGTCGTATCTCTTTATTGACTGAGGTACCACTTAGTTGCTGGGTATAGTGAAAAAGGCCCCAAAAAGTGCTCTAATTAGCTTTGTGCAAGTCCAGAAAAATTAACTGAAAAGGAGCTCACTAAATTGAGGAAATACCACCCACAAACTCTTCTGTACTTCAATTTAGCATGTGTAAATGGTGTACTGTTCTTGCAAAGCTGGCTCGTCAGAAACATGATTCAGGTGTTAACCATGCCCGACAACTTTCTCAATGATGTCTCATGATATAATAGCTAAGTTGAGTGATGTTATTTTATAAAAGAATTGGGCAACCTGAAAATACATACTTCTCGAAGGCAAAAAACTCAGACAAGTCTCCTTTGGTACTTCATTATGTTTTAATCGCGGTGAAAGACGTGTGCTAAAGCTTGTATATATTTACGTGAAGTCATTTGTTTCAAGTCTGTTATTTTGCCTTCTCACAGTCAGCCGTATCTGTTCCTGCGATGGGTTGGTGTGTGAAACATTTTAATGTAACGTATTCAGATGTGTGTATTCACACGCACGCAGCTTAAAGTGTTTATGTGTTCAAAGTTGGTTGTTAAAACGGTATGCTTAAGCCTTGCCCTCTAGTCATAAACTTTAGTCGAAAATGAAGACCACAATGATATTTTCGATTATATTCGTAGGTATAGGTTTTTACAGATGTATTTACGCTGTTAAGAGCGCGGTAGGTACTAGCCTATGTCTCCAGGTTCGATGTAGTGGTGCCTTCTGTACTGTAATGAAGTTTCATGGGCACGTATCTTTAGTGCGAATAAAGGTACTTCAAATTGATCAGTCTCTCCTTTGCTTTTGTTTGTGTTTGTGAAAGTTGCGAGCAGGCACCGGGGCATGCAAGTGTGAATAGCAAAGTAATTTCAATTTATGAATAAAAGTCACTAGCCCAACGCAATGTCAATCATATTTCAACGGCAACTTCTGATATCTCAATGCCATCTCAACTGGGTCACAACGTACTTTTCAGTGCTGTGACAATAATAACTCAACAAAAAGTCAACAGAACTACCACAACATCAGTTCAATCCAGCATCAATAGTAACACAACAACCAATCAACAAAATTACCACAACGAACCGTTTAAGCGCAATGGAATTTCAATGGTAACTTAACAGTTATTCAACATTCAGACACTCAATGGTGTTTCAATTAAATTTCACTCGCCAAAATTTAAGACCACTCAACAGTCGGCCCAACAATTCTCTAACAAAATTTCCACAATTCCTAGTTGAAAAACTCAACATTGACCCATGATTGTTCAATGCCTTTCCAATAATTTTTATGTACGGTTAATGAGACAACCGCGATATTCATGGAGGAAATGAGCCATCTATTCCACCACGCCAACCCTGAAATGGCCGAGGTGAAGAAAGTCCGCCTACTCATGCGTGGTGTGAAGGAGGAACTTTTTGCAGGAATGGTACGGAGCCCACCGAAGACCGTCGACGAGTTTCTTCGTGAGGCCACCAGCATCGAGAAGACACTCGAGATGCGAAACCGGCAATTCGACCGCCGCACCAACTGTACAAACTACGCAGGAGTTCAATCACTGGCCTCCGACGACATGCGCGAGGCTATCAGGGCAGTCGTACCGCAGGAGCTTCAAAAGATCTTCCAGTCGTCGCAGCCTTAAGTGGCCTCGATCGCTGACATCGTGAAAGATGAGGTTCAGCGGTCGCTTGGAGTTCCCGACGTGCAACCTCAATTACCGCAACCCCATCCCGAAGCGATGACCTACGCCGCCGTCGCACGCCGTCAAGGTCGTCTTTCGAAACCGCGCCAGGGCCCTGTAACGCCGCAATTCCGCCGACAACCGCCGCCGCCGCCAGCACGCCCAACTGTCGCCCAGCGCAGCTACCCGAGGAAGACAGACGTTTGGCGCGCTCGTGACCACCTCCCGCTTTGTTACCACAGCAGAGAAGCGGGTCACGTCTACCCACGATGCCCATACCGGGAGATGGGACTGCGAGGTTTTGCCGTATACATTCCGCGCCCGCAGATGGTGAACGGCCTCGCTATATCGCCGACGACCTCGCCGCTACTCAGTGGAGCTTTCCAAGACCGTCGCGTTCGCCACCACCAGGCCGCTACCTGTCGCCGCAGCGCCGACCATACAC
This sequence comes from Dermacentor variabilis, assembly GCF_050947875.1. Lineage (NCBI taxonomy): Eukaryota > Metazoa > Arthropoda > Arachnida > Ixodida > Ixodidae > Dermacentor > Dermacentor variabilis. Next base: position 37,257 of record NW_027460329.1, read on the forward strand.
TGGCCTATCCGGGGCCGGTCAGCGAGACCATATCCGGAAAACTAAAAGCAGCAACCGAAGGAGGTGCGGTTGCTTTTCGTCCAATTGACGAAGATCCTCCGCCACCGACGAAGACGTCAAAGAAACTACCTCGATGACATAACGACACGCCGCTGTCCCGACGAAGTCTGGAAGCAAAGAATGCGACGAAGAAAGACGAACTGACGACGTCAAACGCCAGCTACAGGTCAACGCGACGCAGTCGTGAACCGAGGCCACGACCGAACTGTAATGCAAGACAAAGAACCATCGACCTCGACGTACCTCTGAACGGCCACGCAGTCACGCCCTTAGTTGACACAGGGGCTGGTTACTCCGTCATGAGTGGACACATCGAAGACTACGCGGGAAGGCCCTCAATTCGGACCGCTGGAGGACACCTCATAACGCCGACTGGAATGTGCAAGGCAAGAATTACCATTCACGACCGCACTTACCCTGTCACCTTCGTTATCCTCCAACAGTGTTCACGAGACGTCATTCTCGGCATGGACTTCCTCAACCAAAGGGCGCAGTCATCGACCTGAAATCGAAGTCAATAACACTGTCGAAAAATCATGCGATACCGCCGGAGAGCCTTCCTATAGTCACCGCGCCTTGAGTGTGCTCGAAGATCAAGAGAGCATCCCGCCTCCTCGAGCATTGTTATTTCGGTCGGCACCCAAACACCCGCTGACGTTGCAGGCGTCATCGAAGGCGACCAAGGTCTGCTGCTCGACCGTGAAATTGGCTTCGCAAGAGGGATCGCTCGATTGCACGGAGGAAACACGAAAGTGTTGCTGACAAACTTCAGCCAGGAGTTCAAGCACTTCAACAAAGGCACGACGATTGCATACAAGGAGGAAATTCTGGAAAACTGCAATGCGTTTCACCTCCCGGATCCTGCCGCATCTACCCCGACGATCGTAGTTCCCGAGCCAGACTTCGACATAAATCCATGTCTCCCCACGATTAAGCAACAACAGCTCACAAGTCTACTTCGACGATTAAAAAGAGTGCTTTTCGAGGTCATCAAGGATTCGACGAACCCCAGTCGCAAAGCATCGCATAATAACCGAAGAGTGCACTCGACCTCTCAGCCAGGGCCCGTACCGAGCGTGAAGCTATAAGATACCAAGCCGAAGAAATGCTGCGCGACGACATCATCCAGCCGTCCAAAAGCCCGTGGGCATCTCCTCTAGTCTTGTTGAAAAAAAAGGACGGAACCCTAGGTTTCTGCGTCGATTATCGTCGTCTGAACAAGATCACGAAGAAGGACGTATACCCCCTCCCACGGATAGACGACGCATTGGATCAGCTCTGCAACGCTAAATACTTCTCGTCTATGGACCTCGATTCTGGCTATTGGCAAATAGAAGTCGACGAAAGAGATCGCGAAAAGACGGCCTTCCTCACCCCAGACGGCCTCTACGAGTGAAGGGTTACGCTATTTGGACTGTGCTCGGCACCTGCAACGTACCAGCGCGTGATGGACACGGTTTTAGCAGGACTCAAGTGGCAGACCTGTCTCGCTTACTTGAATGACGTCGTTGACTTCGCCGGAAATTTCGACGATCACCTGGAGCGGCTTCCGACAGTATTAGAGGCCATCAAGTCATCAGGGCTCACTCTGAAGCCGCAAAAGTGTCGATTCGCTTACGATGAGCCGCTATTCCTAGGCCACGTCATCAGCTAATCTGGAGTACGCCCCGACCCACAAAAGACAGCTGCTATCACAAAGTTCCCGTAGCCAGTCGACAAGAAGGCAGTTCGCAGATTCCTTGGCATGTGTGCCTAATATAGGCGCTTTGTCTAGGACTTTTCACGCGTCGCAGAGCCGCTAACACATCTAACTAAATGTGATGTTGAGTTCAAGTGGGAGGCGCCGCAGTCCTACGCATTTGAAGAACTCATACGACGCATACAGTCGCCGCTGGTTCTTGCGCACTTCGACGAGTACGGTGATACAGAAATACATACTGACGCCAGTGGCCTAGGCTTCGGTTCCGTTCTATTCCAGAGGAGAAACGGCGTCGAACAGATAGCTTATGGTAGCCGGTCGCTGTCAAAAGCGGAAGGCAACTATTCTACGACCGAAAAGGAATGCCTCGCCATCGTTTGGGCTACAGCTGAATTTCGCCTTTCTCTATATGGCAGGCCATTCAATGTTGTCAGCGACCATCACGCGTTGTGTTGGCTAGCGAATATAAAGGATCCTTCAGGACGACTGGCGCGCTGGAGCCTCAGACTACAAGAGTACGACATTACTGTAACCTACAAGTCCGGACGGAAACACTCCGATGCCGATTGCCTATCACGCGCCCCCTTTGACCCGCAGCCACAAGATGACGAGAATGACGACGCATACCTTGGAATGATAGGCGCGGAAGACTTCGGTGAACAGCAACGGACAGACCCGGAGCTAAAAGGCCTCGTCGAATGTTTGGAAGGGCACACCCACGTCGTCCCCAGGGCATTTAAGCGCGGATTATCTTCCTTCTATGACGATCCGCCAGCCGGGCACCTCGGCTTCTCCCGGACGCTTTCCAGGATACAAGAATGGTATTACTGGCCGCGCCTAACAGCTGACGTCTCCCGTTATGTCAAGACATGCCGAGGCTATCAGCGGCGCAAGACACCACCGACAAGGCCAGCGGGACTACTACAGCCGACAAAGCCCCCTCACCGACTTTTCAGCAGATCGGAATGTACTTGTTGGGGCCGTTTCCGACATCAACTTCCAGAAATAAGTAGATTGTCGTGGCGAGGGACTATCTCAGCCGCTTCGCTGAAACTAAAGCTCTACCGAAAGGCAGCGCAGCCGAAGTGGCGAAATTTTTCGTCGAGAACATCTTGCTGTGACATTTTGCTGCAGAAGTCCTCATCACCGACAGAGGAACGGCTTTTACAGCAGAGCTCATGCAAGCCATTCTGCAATACAGACAGACAAGTCACAGGAGGACAACTGCCTACCATCTGCAGAGGAATGGTCTCACGGAGCGCCTGAACAAGACCCTCGCCGACATGCTAGCAATGTACGTCGACAACGAGCACAAGACGTAGGATGCGGTCCTGCCGTACGTAACATTCGCTTATAACACGGCGGTGCAAGAAACAACACAGATCACGCCATTCAAGCTGGTTTACGGCAGGAACCCGATGACGACGCTCGACGCCATGCTGCCGCACGTCACTGATGAGGAAAATCTTGACGTCGCTACCTATCTCCAACGCGCCGAAGAAGCCCGACAGCTCGCCCGCCTGCGGATCAAGAACCAGCAGAAGACCGACAGCCGACACTACAACCGCTGACGACGCTTCGTCGAGTACCAGCCTGGCGACTGTGTTTGGGTATGGACCCCGATACGCCGACGAGGACTCAGTGAGAAACTACTCCGGCGCTATTTCGGACCCTACAAGGTCATCCGACGTTTGGCGCTCTGGACTATAAGGTCGTGCCAGACGGCATTTCGCATTCACAGCGGCGCCGCGCACGATGCGAAGTTGTCCAGGTGGTGCGCCTTAAACCGTTATACGGACGCTGACGAACTTCCTTATTTCTGTTGTTTTCTTTGCAACGAGTGCTTTTCTGTATTACTTTCGCTTGTTTACAGCATCGGGTCGATGCTTTTTAAGAAGGGGGTAATGACACGTGTACTTAACTTTATCGGGCGACCAAGTTTCACCGCCTAACAAATATTACCGCACAGCGCAGGACGCGCCTGCATGTAAAAGAAGTTTCTGGAATGTTATCGATGGTTCCGTCCAATGTCTTTCACCGCTACTTGTGTAATCTGATTGCATCTATGCGCGACGCGAATAGTGTAGAACATTGTGGAAGACACGTGGGTCCCAGCGGTAATCTGGGGCGCGATTGGAGATATGGTGTTCCATACGCGTTCTGTTCAGTTGCTGCAACGTCGCAAAGTTGCAGTATGCAAAATTTGTGACAGTGGAGCGGAGAGAGCAGCCAATCAGGAAGCGGTGACCTGACCGGAAGTTTACTTCTGTCGTTTGTCGTCTGCTTGCAAACGGTATAGCACAAAACCAAATGTATCTCGTCTTCCAAATGAATTAAATCTTCATCTAAAAAATGTATTTTTTCTTCTCAAGCCCAAACACGTTCTTAAATAGTAGTGCGTGTGACTACTGCAATTTAAAACTATTAGGTTCTTTGCGTCGTCCCTAGGTGGTGTCGCGCACAGCGAGAAGAAAAAAGAAAAAAAAAACGACGGGAAGAGTGGCGCACTTTTCGAAAGACAGCGACAACATTCCAGTGGCGCGCTGGCACCGATGATGTCGATTTTTCTGTACAACCAACGAATTATTTGTTTCAAGAAACAAAAACGACGCCGGAATTCGCTCTCTGCCATTTCTTTAAACGCGATTCGCATCGCCACCCGCTCTCCTCCTTCCTCTCGAAACGCCAGCGAAACAACCTAAGTTCCCAACGGAAGCGCCATTTTCTCGAATTAAACTATGGATTGCATTCAAACGTGCCATTCCGCAGCCGAAAAGGCCGCCTGTTGGATCCAATTCAATCCACCAGACGCGCCATGCGAAGCCGCATGATCACTCCAAACTTCCCAGCTCCCGTCGGGTTCGGCACCGAGCAGACGAAATGCTCGCTGGGAGGATGATTGACAGGAGCGTGTGGTCATTTTGACGTCACCAAAAACGTGGCCGCGCCCCGCGGTTGTCGACGTCGGCGCGGAGTAGGCCAATCGCGCGCGCCGGTAACCAAACGAACGCGCCGAACAACCATCTCCGATCGCACCCCTGGAACCATTCGACGACCGATCTATAAAAGCCGACGCGCTTGACCCGCTGATTATATTTTGACGATCGCCGACTCTGTTCGCCGTTGTCGCCTTTCTTTGAGTGTAGCCTGTTTTGTGGGCACAGGTTCGCCCAATAAAAGTTAGTTTCGTCTTTCACAGTATTGCTACTGTGTTCTTCACACGTCACTCCACGTGGCAATATGTTAAACGAACTTTAAGTGTCAAAAATAAACATTTTGAGAGAATGTGGAGAATACTGTGTGATGTTTGAGCTAAGTGTCACAATTGTAATTTTCTTATAGCGTTTGCAGAAAAATGCTTACGCAAACGCTCTAGAGTGCCTAATGGACTTTCTCCTAATGATTCATAGGGTACTGAAAGAGCTATGCTCGAAATTGATTTCGCAGTTGATGAAACTAGGTCACATCTTAAGTGCAATGACCGGCGAAACTTCATTTTCTCGTGTAAGCGAACTGAAACAAAGCCAAGTGAACGACTGCGCCATGACGCATAGTAGAGCGTGACCTTAGCAAGGATCGCTTCTGTCCCCTTTCCTATTTAGCGTGCTCCGCCGCGCCAGCCGTCCTGAATGACCCTTTAAATTGGCTAGCCAACACAAGGCGTGATGGTCACTGACGACTTTCAATGGACTGCCATATAGGTAAGGGCGAAATTTCGCTGTAGCCCAAACGATGGCGAGGCATTCTTTTTCGGTTGTAGAACAATTGCCTTCCGCTTTTGACAACGACCGGCTAGCATAAGCTATCACGTGTTCATGTCCATCCTTTCTCTGGACTAGGACGGCACCGAGGCCTATGCTGCTGGCGTCAGTGTGGATTTAGGTATCGGCGTCGTCGTCAAAGTGTGCAAGTACGGGCGGCGACTGCATACGTCGTTTGAGTTCTTGAAAGGCGGCGGCCTGCGGCGTTTCCCACTTGAACTCGATGTCACATTTAGTTAGCTGTGTCAGCGGCTCAGCGATGCGTGAAAAGTCCTTGACAAAACGCCTGTAGTAGGCACACATGCCAAGGAATCTACGCACTGCCTTCTTGCCGATGGGCTGCGGGAACATTGCGATGGCAGCTGTCTTCTGCGGGTCGAGGCGGACTCCAGACTTGCTGATGACGTGGCCTAGGAACAGAAGCTCATCGTAAGAGAAGCGGCACTTTTCTGACTCCAGAGTGAGTCCTGATGACTTGATCGCCTTTAGTACAGTCGCAAGCCGCCCAGGGTGATCGTCAAGATTCTCGGCGAAGACAACGACGTCTACCAAGTAATCAAGAGGGGTCTGGCACTTCGATCCAGCTAACACCGTGTCCATGACGCGCTGGAAGGTTGCAGGCGCCGAGCACAGCCCGAATGGCACGACCTAGAACTCGTAGAGCCCGTCTGGCATGATGAATGCGGTCTTTTCCCGATCTCTCTCGTCGACTTCTATTTGCCAGTAGCCAGACTTGAGATCCATGGACGAGAAGTATCTTGTGTTGCAGAGCCGATCTAATGCGTCGTCTATCCGTGGAAGGGGGTACACATCGTCCTTTTTGATCTTGTTCAGTCGATGATAATAGATGCAGAAGCGTAGCGTTCCATCCGTATTCTTCACCAGGACTACAGGAGATGCCCACGGGCTTTTCGACGGCTTGATGATGTCGTCTAGCAGCATTTCGTCGACTTCTTGCCTAAAAGCTTCACGTTTTCGTGTCGAAACTCGGTAAGGGCTCTGGCGGAGTGGTCGAGCATACTCTTCGGTTATTATGCGATGCTTTGCAACTGGTGTTTCTCGAATCCTCGATGACGTCGAAAAGCAGCCTTTGTATCGTTGGAGCAGACTTCTGAGCTGTCGTTGCTTAATCATGGGAAGACTTGTATTAATGTCGTAGTCTGGTTCGGGACCCATGGTCGTCGGGGTAGATGCGGCGGAATCCGAGAGGACAAACGCATTACTGGTTTCCAGAATTTCCACGATGTACGCGATCGTCCTGCCCTTGTTGATGTGCTTGAACTCCTGGCGGAAGTTTGTCAGCAACACTTCAGTTTTCCCTCCGTGCAGGCGTTCGATCCCTCTTGAGACGCAAATTTTATGGTCTAGCAGTAGACGTTGGTCACCCTCGATGATGCCGTCTACGTCGGCAGGTGTTTTGGTGCCGACGGAAATGACAATGCTGGAGCGAGGCGGGATGCTGACTTGACTTTCGAGCACGCTTAAAGCATGGTGACTACGAGAGCTCTCCGGCGGCATCGCTTGATTTTCCGACAGGGTTAGCGATTTTGACATCAGGTCTATGATTGCGCCGTCTTGGTTTAGGAAGTCCAGGCCGAGAATGACGTCTCGTGAGCACTGTTGGAGGATAACGTAGGTGGCAGGATAAGTCCGGTCATGAACGGTAATTCTTGCAGTGCAGATTCCAGTCGGCGTTATGAGGTGCCCTCCAGCGGTTCGAATTTGAGGGCCTTCCCATGCAGTTTTAACTTTCTTCAACTGGGCGGCGATGTGTCCACTCATTACGGAGTAATCAGCCCCTGTGTCTACCAACGCCGTAACTGCGTGGCCGTCGAGAAGCACTTCGAGGTCGGTGGTCCTTTCTATTGCGTTACGATTAGGTCTTGGCGTCGGATCACGGCTGCGTCGCGATGACCTGTGGCTGGTATTGGGCGTCGTCAAGTCGTCTTTCGACGGCGTAGTCTTGGGTTCCTGATTTCGTACGGACGGCGGCGTGTTGCTATTATGTCGTCGAGATAGTTCCTTCGGCAGCTTCGTCAGCGGCGGAGGATCTTCGTCAGTTCGACGAACAGCAACCGCACCTCCATAGGTTGCTGATTTTAGTTTTCCAGATGTGGGCTCGCAGAGCGGCCCCGGGCTGGGTCAGTGTATGGTCGGCGCTGCGGCGACAGGTAGCGGCCTGGTGACGGCGAACAGGACGGTCGTCGAGGGCTCCAATGAGTGGTGGCGAGGTAGTCGGCGATATCGCCAGGTCGTTCACCAAGCTCTGGTCGGCGCGTTCACAGCGAACCCTCGCAGTCCCATATCCTGGTATGCGCATCGGCGGCAGACGTTACCCGCTTCTCCGCAGTGGTAGCAGCGTGGGCGTTGGTCAGGAGCGCGCGAAGTGTCCGTCTTCCTCGCGTAGCGGCGCAGGGTGACGGGCGGGCGTTCTGGCGGCGGCGGCGGTGGACAAAGGAATTGTGGCGTTAAAGGGCCTGGCGCGGTCGTGCAGGGGGGCCTTGACGCCGGGCGACGGCGGTGTAGGTCATCGCTTCCGGCTGGGGCTGCGGCGGTTCTGGTTGCACCTCAGGAACTCCAAGCTCATCTTTGACGATTTCGGCGATTAAGGCTACTTGAGACTGCGACCTGGGGTACAACTTCTGCAGCTCTTCCCGTACGACCGCTCTGATAGTTTCACGCAGATCGTCGGTGGCCAGTTATTGAACTCCTCTGTATTTGCTAGAGTTCGTGCGGTAGTTGAATTGCCGGTTCCGCATTTCGAATTTCTTCTCTCTGCTGGTTGCCTCGCGAATGAACTCTTCTACGGCCTTTCGTGGGCTTCGTATCATTGCGCCGAAAAGTTCTTTCTTCACGCCACGCATGATAAGGCGGACTTTCTTCTCCTCGGGCATATGCGGGTCGGCCTGGCAGAACAGATGGTTCATTTTTTCCGTGAAGATCGCAACATTCTCATTACGTAGGTGCCCTCGGGCGTCCCGCATGGCTTCGGCCCTTTCCTTGCGCACGACGCTCGTGAAGGTGCGCAGGAAGCCGCTACGGAACAGGTCCCATGTTATCAAGGTCGACTCCCGGTTCTGAAACCACCTTCTCGCGGCGTTCTCTAAGGCAAAGTATATATGCCGCAGCTTTTAGTCGAAGTCCCAGTTGTTGAAAGTCGCGATTTGTTCGTAGGTCTCCAGCCAGGATTCCGGGTCTTCAGTCGCTGCTCCATGGAAGGTTTGTGGGTCCAGACGTTGTTGCAGGATAACGGAAGACGTTGAGGCAGCCATTGTGGTTGTCTTGGCCACGATCTTCTTAGTCGTCTCAGGTAGAAGTCCGTGTTCCGGAGGTAGCTATTCCAGTCTGCGACTTGCTCGATGAGCCGGGACGATGTAGGTTTTGTCTTTGCGGTCCGGGCATGGATCACGGCTTGTCGGGGGCGTGCGGTACATGAACGAACCAGCACCTCCACCGGATGTCACGTGGCAGTGACGTATAAAGAACAGAGTAGCAATACTGTGAAAGAAACTAACCTTTATTGGGCGAACCTGTGCCCACAAAAACAGGCTACACTTAAATATCGACAACAACGGCGAATACAGTCGGCGATCGTCAAAATCTTATCAGGGGGTCAAGCGCGACGGCTTTTATACAGCAGTCGTGGAATGTTCCAGACTAATCGCTGGGACCCGCATGTCTTCCACAAAGTTCTACACCATTCGCGTATGAAATCAGATAACACAAGGTTCGGCGACAACAGACAGCGGTTAGAAGTATCGATAACATTCCAGAAACTTCCGATACATGCAGGCGCGTCCCGCGTTGTGCGATAACATTTGTTAGGCGGCGAAACGTGGTCGCCCGATAAAGGCAAGTACACGTGTCCACATTATCTCCCGCGAGAGAAAAAAGCTCATAAAATCAAGCCCGGTTTGTGCGGAAATTTTCCCTCCAGTCATCATCATCATCATCAGCCTGGTTACGCCCACTGCAGGGCAAAGGCCTCTCCCATACTTCTCCAACAACCCCGGTCATGTACTAATTGTGGCCATGCCGTCTCTGCAAACTTCTTAATCTCTTCCGACCACCTAACTTTCTGCCGCCCCCTGCTACGCTTCCCTTCCCGTGGGATCCAGTCCATAACCCTAATGACCAACGGTTATCTTCCCTCCTCATTACATGTCCTGGCCATGCCCATTTCTTTTTCTTGATTTCAACTAAGATGTCATTAACTCGCGTTTGTTCCCTCACCCAATCTGCTCTTTTCTTATCCCTTAACGTTACACCTATCATTCTTCTTTCCATAGCTCGCTGTGTCGTCCTCAATTTGAGTAGAACCCTTTTCGTAAGCCTACAGGTTTCTGCCCCGTAGGTGAGTACTGGTAAGACACAGCTATTATATACTTTTCTCTTGAGGGATAACGGCAACCTGCTGTTCATGATTTGGGAATGCCTGCCAAACGCACTCCAGCCCATTCTTATTCTCCTGATTATTTCCGTCTCATGATCCGGATCCGCCGGCACTACATGCCCTAAGTAGATGTATTCCCTTACGACTTCCAGTGCCTCGCTGCCTATTGTAAATTGCTGTTCTCTCCCGAGACTGTTAAGCATTACTTTAGTTTTCTGCATACTAATTTTTAGACCCACTCTTCTGCTTTGCCTCGCCAGGTCAGTGAGCATGCATTGCAATTCGTCCCCTGAGTTACTAAGCAAGGCAATATCATCAGCGAATCGCAAGTTACTAAGGTATTCTCCATTAACTTTTATCCCCAATTCTTCCCAAACCAGGTCTCTGAATACCTCCTGTAAACACGCTGTGAATAGCATTGGAGATATCGCATCTCCCTGCCTGACGCCTGCCTGCCTGCCCTCCAGTGGCTGTCCGTGAATTGTTCTGAGACGATGCGACGCCACCATTCATAAGATCTTGTGTTAGTCCAGAAAGACTGCTTGCGCCGCTCCTTTGATAAACTATCTGTAAAATAATGCACGAACAAGTTAGCGGAAGCACTGCAAGTATTTCTACATATTCCTACCTAAAATATGCAGCGTTCTCCACAGGGAAGTACAGTGTGGATTATTTATTTATATTTGATGTTTTGTGCACCACAGTCAGAGCTTGTGGGACATAAAAGCACGCACAAAACGCTAATGTTTCCTTACAATTTGTTTGTAGAGAAACGGGTAAACGAAACTTCACGTGCTACAAAACGCGGCTTGTACTTGGCAAAGAAATAATAATGAAAAGATCACGCCATGTTGAAATAAATGCGGTTGATATAGTTGGAGGAGCAATGCCAGTAGATCGTTTACAAAATTGCTGTTTACAGAGCACCGTAGAAGTGTGACAAACCATTTTTTTTGCCGTATAACGCTTGCTTTCTTTTCAGTGCATCAAATCGATCATATTACGCGAAGGTTATACAAAACAACCATATTTCCAACTAATGATGTTATAAGTCGTTCCTCTTTTTAGGTACACGAAATTCGCGTAAACAAGAGTGGTCCACATGGATAGGACGTTTTTTTTACCTTGTATCAGCGCCAATCGGCTGAGAGTTGAAGCCATCGTGGCACGGCCGCCAAGTTGCCAAGATTGAGTGTGAAGCAGCCGTATTTCCCGGCAGCGCTCTTGGTAGCGGGTAAGTGCTAATGTAAACCAAACTACATGCAAATTCATCCATGCTAACAAGGGAAGCAGCGCCTGCCGACGCAGACACGCAAAGGACATAGCTCACTCGGTGCGTATGGTATAGCTTTCTGATTGTTGGCTCGGACCAGCGGAAGCATGTTTACCCGAAGTAGGGTGCTCATTTTCAACTGTGACACTAGACGGCGCTAGATTGCCAGCCAGTGAGATGCACATACATGTAAACGGAGCTGCATCAGCGGAATGTGATACGGCAAGGTAATACGATACGCTTCTACTGTATTCATGTTAACGCGGCTATTGCCTCGGACGCCACGCACTGAGTGCTTGCAAGTGGAACTAAATAGGACGGATCCGTTACAGGCTTCTATGACGGTACAAGACCGATAGAGAAGTTTTCAGGAAGCGAAAAGTTTGTGAAAAATCAGTTCACACAGAAGATATTGGGCACTTGAATGCCACACTCTAAAATGCCACAAATACAAATACTACATGAACACGAAGACACAATGAACCTTTATTAAAACGTGCCTAATAATAGTAGCAATGTGAGCTATAGCTATTGTATGCCTATTATTTGTGTGATATTTTTGATTTCTCAAAAAAATGTACAAGGGCGCGCAGCTATTTTCCAATGTTTTTCTGTTGGCCATGGACCTAAACTTTGTCCAAAGGATAGCAGCCGTCTGTGCAAGCCATGTAGTTTTTCCGAACGATTCTTTTGGGGAGCATTTTCTTATTTACAACGCAGAAGGTGTTCTGTGTTTTCTTTAGCCTCTTTTCATGAGCGTGTAGCATTGTTACTTTTGTTATCCTAAACAGAAAGTTTTTAGTATAGGCAGTGCCTTCCTGAAGGCTATGAACTGTTGATTCAATGGATCGACTAATTTTAAGTGGAATAATGAATTCTATTCCAGAATCTACATCATAGAATTGCGAATTCTGTGCATCATATATAAAACAAGCTTGCCTCGCCAGTCTACTGCAGAATTTCTTCAACAGACATCAAGCATCCCTCACCGCTAGAGTGATTAGTGTTAATTCATTCTCTTGATGTGCTGCACGTGCCATGTGATCAGCTGATGCATTTCCTATGAATTCACACTTACCTGGACTCCACTGGAAACTTAGGTCATGGTGTTAGTATTTCGCTATAGCTTATATGTTCTGTACTTCGTATGTCAATGTGCCGTTTGCTATTCTTAGGGCCAAACAATCAAAGCCTCCTTACCTAAGTAATGATGCCTTCACTGCGGTGAGGCCACATTATGTCACTCCGAAAGCTTCCTTACTGAGGGGCCCTCAGTGAAGGATTCCTTGGCGCTTCCTCAGCGGAAGGCAGCTCTGAAACTACCTTCATGCGTCATTACGCTGTTTCGGGTCCTGAACGGCCGCTTTAACTCGCTGCTTAGCCAAGTGAGGTTCGTTTGCGCATGCTCGCTGTCGCCCCCTTGTGGAGAAGCGCGAGCACGGTAAGTCTTGCCAGGCATATTCGTATCAGCCGCACGTTCGGCATGAGTGGCGTTCCTGGACGTTGCTAGGCGCTGCCCAACGTCGGAGTGCCAGCGTTGCTAAAGCCCACAAAGTTTTGCGGTATAATGCGGTACTTTTTTACGTTTAGTAAACAAAACTAGATGAAAACGTATATTAGCGCATCAATTTAAATATTATGCGACGACACCACATCTTTTTATTGAATAGGGGCGTTCGCGTTTAAGAGATCCTCTCGAACGCATCCATGCGGCCTGTTGCGGAATAAGACTGATAACTTGTAACTTACGGAAAAATGACAGACTTACGTTAGCTTCGAGCGCATCAAGAAGACGAATTTATTTTTGACTAGAAGGTACGGGAAAGGGCTGAGTACACAGAAAGGGAAAGCCACAATGCACTGTATCAAACAGGCTTTCTTGCACCCCGCACGTGAAGCAACCCGCTCCAAACCTTAAAGGCACGACCGCACCACTGGTCGCTGTTTGTAGAACGCGCCCGTCAGTAATTCGCACGCAGTTTGTGGGGTGTCAAGTGTCCGGCACTTCTGCCGCAGCGACCTCAGCAGTGCCGTTTTAGATGGGGAAGTGCTCCTCGCCGCATCGTTTGAGGCCCCAAGCGCGGGCTTGCTTTGATTCCAGAATAGACGATACACAACACATCCACCGTTCCTGATGTGAGGACATGCGAATGGAGGATTTAGAGTATGCTTGCTTCCTTCATAGGTCCTTCGCTGTAAGGAGGACTCACGTAAGGTTAGGAAGTGGTCGAGCGAAAGGAGCGTATCATCGTTTGGGCCTTAAGCTTTCTCTTAAGCACAGCAACGAGGCTTGTGAGTCACTGAGAATCTCCCAGCGAAATGGTTCTGACTTCTGACATATGTAACGTGAAGCAGAAAGTGTTGTCAGGTTTTGCCATTGTGGACGTTGTCAATTGTCAAAGCGTATAAGCTCTTTTCTCTTGATATGCAGGCATACAAAACGCAGGGCTAGAGCTTGGTATCCAGCATAATTAATATGTATACACGTAAATGCGAGCTACGTACTTAGTGTAGAGATGTGATAAAGTTAACCGTTTTATCGTAGCTTTGGGTATATCACATTTACAACCTACTCCAGGAATTGAAGTCACTATTTCTGGAATCTCTAGTCGCCATGGGTGATGAGTTCTGCAAGTAGGCCAGTATTCGTAAGCAGACAGCACGTTTTTGCATTGCCGTATATCTTCACGTATGCCTTCAACGGTTCTATTCTTCAGGTCTTGGTACAGTGATGAATAGCGTGGCGTTGCCAAACCAAAAAAGTGACAAGTTTCAGTAAATCTAAGTACATGAAAAGTTGGTTGGCGGCACTCAGCAATTACAAAACACTGGTAGATGCACGCGGAACACCGACACACATGCGCAGGCTTCTGGCTAGCAATCTTTTGACTATTTCCTCCAGATTTCACGGTATTCCATGTCACACAGGAGAAGAGTGTGCTATTCTTTGTCTAATCATCGCAGGGTGAGTGCGTAATAAGGAAGAGGTTGAATAACACCCAATCTCACTCCAGCAAATCGACGAAGAATATGGTTTATATAGGGAGTTGGAATATGGAATATATTAGGGTGTTGACTTTCTCTTATAATGCTTTTATTTTGGGAGCCCATATAACCGTTTTTCTGTGATAATATTATCGCACAATTTGCGAACGGTGAGAGTCTATCACGAGCTGCAATCTTTTCAGGCAATTCTTTCTAAAATGAAGTACAGGAGTTTTATCTTTTGTAATAATTATACTTCTGCTTTAAAAAATCAAGAATTATTGTTAGGTCAGCTTGTAGCTTTTGTTGAACTGCTGGAGTGCTCGAGTGGAGGGCCCATACGCACAAGTCGTCTACATATAACGAATAATTTAAGGAATCAGGAGGGATGCCGGGTCATTCAGCTATAACGTAGTTAAACAGAAATGGACTGAGTACGCTACCTTGCGGAACGCCTCGTTTCACATTATGTTCTGTGCTTTGGCGATCAGCAGCTTCAACCAAAATTTCACTGTCTTTTGAGAAATCCGCAATCCATCTTAGCGTTAGGCCCGCTATGCCAAACTGAATTAACCCATCTATACGTGAGTGTGACTGGCTGTGTCAAATGCATGCTTTATGCCTAGAAACATTCCAATGGTGATTCTTCCACAGCTCCTCTCATGATCTACGTATGTTACAAGATCTAAAATAGCATCCACCGTACACCGGCGTCTGTGGTAGTCCACCATATTTTCTGGTAGTGCATTTGTGAATTCTGTCTACCACTGAAGCCTGGCGTCTATAACCTTTTTCATAAGCTGACATAGGCAACCTGACAATCTGTCAGGGCGGAAATAGTCTAGCGTTTAAGGGGTTTTAAATGGTCTTAGTATCTTAAATGCTCTTATAATATTCTAGGAAGGAGGAAGACATTCCGACATCCAGTCTTGATTCTGTAATTTTAACAACGTTTTTGTGGCCACAGGACCTGGTTTGTTCAGGGCAGCAAATGCGACCACGTCAGGTCCAGCCATTGCCTTCTGGCGGCACAATACAGGTGCGTTATTTAATTCTTCCAATGAAAACGGCTGATGTAGATTATGATTATGGCTATTGATAGAAATCTTGATCGATGCTTTGACTTCTTCGACAGAGTTACCGCATTCAAGTTTAATGCTGTATTTAGGCATTTATTAAGCTGACAGAACTCATTTGCAACGGCCGCTTCCGGTCATTTGTGGACTTAAGCCATAGCTATGAATGGCTATTGCTGCGTTACTGACTCACTCAATGAGTGCAGAACAGTATATAATTTTCATTCATGTCTAAGAGCAGTAAGTGCAGAATTCCTGCCAGCACTTTACACCGAAGTGCTGCAACCGGCGGCCCATACGATCATAAATGTTTTGGCATTCTGTGTAATCTTCAATAAGGCCTGTGCGTCGGTATTTTCTTGAAGATCTGTGGTGTATAGCTCCGAGCATTCCGTATTCCGAGTCTACGCCAATGTAACTATACATAACAACCACTGAAGAAAGGTTCAATTTGTCTTCAGTAAGTGATAAGATACTGCCTGTATCACTGAAAGCAATAGCTTGACTTTGACGTTGTGAGAACTCGCCACGTCAAAGTGTCGTGTAGACGTTAAAGGTGCATTAATATGCACCTTTACAATCCGACTATTGTATTCCGGCAGCAATAGTTATTGCCTTCTGCACATGTTAGTGTTTGCCGCACAGATTTTATACTAGACTAGAGAGTGAAGCCACTCAAGAGCTATTGATAGGGGACTGGCTATCAACTCGTGCTCTGTTGCATAGGCTAAGTCCATGCCACAAACAAAACCATCTCTTTTGGGCCGCAGTACACTTCTCTTCTTCTTCCGTAGGAGAATGATCGGTGCTTGACATGTGCGGAGACGCTGATGGCGCTTCAAGAACCATCAAGAAACATGAAATAATACTGAGTTCAGCTGCGTGCCTGCAAACATCAGGGCTATAGGCAGAGGTACAGGTAGAAAATTGAAATTCTATAGCAGGAAAGTTACATTGTCCTCCTTACAGGAATATTCAGCAGGAGTGCTGGCATTGGGTGGATGTGTTTGCGAATACAACGAATAGTGATTGAGGCTTGGACTTAAAAAGGAGCACTAAGATTTTTTTATTTCGATCTCTATTAAAACGGAGCTTTTGTTCTCCAGCAGACTTTCAAGATCACCTTAAAAGAATAAAGACGCAGGTTAAACGAGCAGCGGCTTGGGATATCGCGCACGAATCATTCCATTAGTAGCGAATAAAGCACAGTATGTTTTTGTAGAAAGAACACGATAAGCATGTTGATGTCAATAAAAACTAACTAAAGCATATTTAGATGCTCCATCCGCTGTCGAGAAAAGTGTCTCGATTTTTCAATATTTCGTGTCCGGAATTTGTGCAGAATTCAAAAATGTTCCTGTCCAGGTTCCTCTCGCTATAATAATCAGATAATGTACTTATAGTTTGCCGTTTTAGGTCCTCAGTCGTTTTATGCGTGGTATGCTCAGTACGCTGCTGATGACTTCACCGCCCTACACTCTAAGAACAGTTTACACCCTTTGGCTTTCCCCTTCTGCCACACAAAAATAATCGCCATCTGCCTTGATGCGTTTCCTTTCTTTATCGCTGCGAGCCCAGAACTTCCCAGTAATGAATGGCACGCGCGTTATCAGCATAGAACAGTTTACACCCTTTGGAGTGCCACTTCTGATAATGCGCTGGATAATGCGCTGGATAATGCGCGTCACTGGAAAGTTCCGGGCTTGCAGCGATAAAGAAAGGAAACGCATCAAGGCAGATGACGATTATTCTTGTGTGGCAGAAGGGGCAAACCAAAGGGTGTAAACTGTTCTTAGAGTCTACGAAGAGTGCATGTCAATGAGATGTTAAAGACGCTAAGTCTGCTAGGCGGACGCTCCCTCAGTCAAACTTGTTCTAGCTTTTCTTGCGACTAATGACATCCTTAAAGACTTTCTAACATAGTCATGCACTATTGCTCGGCTATTCCATTAGGCATTGTTTCTGTGAATATTGTTCATTTACATATGGCCTATAGTTTTCCAGTTCATACAAAGTGTGTCAGGGATGCCTGCTTAGCATGGGGAACAAAAACGTCAAGTGAAACTTTCAACAGGTCACCTTATCAAGGCAGTTTTCACCACCACAAATCTCCTGACTGAAAGAAGGATCAATAGAGTGAATTACCAGGAATACATTTTCATCATTTTTATGTCACCCTGTACACTCGAAGGGAAGCATGAATAGGTAATCTGAATTCGATCGCTTGGTGGCAGGTGGAGCACGTATAAGCAGTGCAAAAGTAAGCGCGACACCAGGAACGGTTGTCGTCCTTTGTTTACTACACAGTCGGTGGCGCTTGTCGCTAAGACCTAGAGACGCGGACGGAGATAAGGCAGCCACAGAAGTTTTAAGAAGCATGAAGATCTTTATGTTGGTGCATTTGAGGGCGTGATGGAAACAGCGCCCGTAATATACGAAGCTAAAAAGAGCCGTGACTTTCTCCACGTGGCATAGTAAATTGTGTTTCATGCAAAAACTCTGAAGCGAGGACATAAACGAAGGGCTGGCACGCAAACCGCCTTGCGTATTGACCTTCCGTCTATACGAGATCGATGAAAGCGCGAGAAACAGACAAGGAGTGAATAGCGAACAGAAACGCGAGCGGGAACTTGCAATTGGACGTTATTTGCAGTTAGAACAAAAACTTTTTTTTTAAAGTCCTCGTCTCGAAGTTCTTGTGTTCGACTCTAGTTTCTGTTTCTTACCAAGATGACGGCAGTAGCTAAATTGTTTATTGTGTACATGTGTATCATTGACACCGTCCTGTACTCCTGCTCTCCCTTTCGCTTCACGAAAATTGCCAGAATACTTATTTTCGGCTGCCTTTCCTAAAGTTTCCTTGAAATGTTTATGATGTTTCGAATCGACAACATGTTTTGTTTCATTTTTAACCTCTTATCTCGGTATGCCTCGCATCAGTGTGCAGCGGAGAGGAAATAGGAATGGCGCAAGAGCTTTGCCTAAAAGCATGCGAAATAGGGGTATTGCTGTCTGGCCTGACATGACTGCAGACTAAATAACGGAAAAGGACGGACAGACGTGAAGAATGGAACCATTTTTAGATCCGTCGTCAGCTCGTTGACCTCATTTTTTGTCATCATTCGATTGATCTCATTGCTTGTTCTTGATGCCATCGTCGTCATTCCATCTTCTTCGTTCCGTCAACCTAATCCCCCCATTCTGTCGTCGTGTTCTCAGCAGATTTACGGTGAAAATCTAAATATAGATTGTCATATATCACGTATTAAAACCGCGATTTAATCATAAGACACGCCATATTTGGGGACTATCATTGAATGCTTTAGCGGGAATAAAAATTTAAATATTAAAACGTTTTTTAATCGGCTCCTTAGAATTCCAGCCACCGCGGGTGGAAACGAACATCCGACCTCGAGCGCAATAGCCCTGTGCCATAGCGACTGAGCTAACTCGGCGGGTTCATTCCAAAACTGTCGCTTGGATTTGGCGACCAAGATAGGTTTGCTCCTTTATTAGCGACTTCTATTAGGAGACACACGCTAAATAGGCTACAAATAATTTTTGCATGGTGTCAGGCCTACCTTTGCGCAGCCCTGCTTCTTACTTCTTCGCAGTGGTGCCCTCGCATAACATCGCACATATTCTTCATTCAGTTCAAGTAGTTCATCGTCAAAACATATGAAAATCCTTTCACAAAGTTTACAATTTGAATGTACAAATACCGTGCAGTACGACGTCCTTACGCATTTTTTTGTTTTTCAGGCTTTTTGGTAACTTTTTCGATTGCTACTTCAGTGTCATTGAGTAACGTCTTGCTCGACGTCGATTGAACCAGCGCGCCGTCCCGTAATGGGAGTCTAGCTTTACGCGGCAACTCTACGAAAATATTTACAACCATATATTTCACCGTAAAAAATTATTCCGTGCCCTCACCATGCTTTTACAAGGATTACAAATGGGGATCCCATATCTATCACTTAGTTATTGGCATATGGCGATGCGGTAATATTCCCACAAAGTGCTGTTCGTTGGACGGTTAACACTTTCTTCAGCTGTCGTCGTCGTCGCTTCTCATCTTCCACCAGAGATGGGCCGTCATAAACGTTTGTACATGGAGATTAGACTTCTTGCACACAATATATGCACCGACAGCTATTTTCAGTATGTCTGACGTAACAACTGGACTTAGCCGATAGTGCATAACAACCCTCGTACGTTAAGACGCTTCGGTTATACCAGGACTGGCACCTTAACTCGGCAGAGCCGAAACTGCAGAGCACCTTTCCCTCGTGAAAATGGTGATCTCCATTTTATTTACTGTATGTTTCGCGAATGTTCACATGAGGAAATATCCTTTATGTTCCCTCCATTTTGAAATTTGGCCGGTGCTTTTGTTTCCTTCATGTATCCTTCCTTTATGGATCATTTATGTTACTGTACTTTATGTTACCGTCATGTTGATCTTGGCCACCCCTTTTATGTTTCTCTCACGTGTCCTTCCTTTATGCATCGTTTATGTTACCGTACTTCATGTTTCCTCGTTGTTCAAATTTGGCCACTGCTTTTATGTCTTTCGTGTGTCCTTTAGGTTAACATACTTTATGCATCCTAGATGTTAAAATATGGCCACTGCTTTTGCCTGTATGACGCATCTTGTGGATGCTTGTGTACAGGAACAGCTGCTTGTGAACATGAATTCATGCAATCCTGCTGCAAAATGATTAGATTATAGACTTTAATCTATACAGTGGTGGCAGGGAGGATCGAAAAAAGATTTATGGCATATACAGCGGGCAATACATGCACTCTATATTTAGGAGAAGCTACTTCTACTTCTGCACCAGGTAGAAGGAGAAGCTTGACAAATTTATTGTGGCTTTTCTTTCTGGCACTTCGAACTGCACTGGTATTAACAACCAGACACTAGCAGATGGCTACTGCATATGAGCAGTGTTCACGCAAGCTTTAATCAAACTGTCGCTAGCATGAACCTTTGAAGTGCTCCCTATATTCAATAAACTTAGTTGCATGGATGACGAGGGTGTTGTCACCATCAGCGACAAAAATTTCGGGAGTGACAAGCAAATTGAGAATGCACTCATAGTTCCAGTGTATTTTTGGAATGGCCGTTCACAGCAACAATGCCTTAGTCACCCTGCAAACATCCGTTCCTATGCGTGGTTTGCAGTT
The DNA here is from genome assembly GCF_050947875.1 of Dermacentor variabilis. NCBI lineage: Eukaryota > Metazoa > Arthropoda > Arachnida > Ixodida > Ixodidae > Dermacentor > Dermacentor variabilis. Next base: position 57,694 of record NW_027460329.1, read on the forward strand.
TACCTCGGCACATCGCTTGGTGATCCGCCCTCCGCATTATATTTGAAGTCGCATTCATTTACGTGCATATACAGTGCTATAGTCTTTCCATTAAATTTCTCTCGTTTAAATCAGAATGCTGATGTATCAATCAGCGTATCAGAGACCATATTTAGCCTCCATGGGGTTAATTATGTGAATTTTCAGTTGCCACAGAAGGGGCAACGAAAATTGCATAAAGGCAAAATAAATACTGACAAGAATGAATAATGAAAGCCTACCCTATAATTATACATATTACAAAGACAACAAAAGATGTACCAATTGCTCTTTTTTGGCCAGTACACTGTCACACTAACGAAACATCACACAGAAGACTAAATCAACCAAATAAAGATTAAATGAACATGAACACATAATAAACAAACGAAGGCCATAATTTTTACAACAAAACACAAGTCGCCAGATCGGTTGCAACACCAAGAAAGAAAGAGAACATGAAAAAAAGATTATGCAGATCCAACACACCTGTTAAATGTGAAGCAAAATGTGTAACGAAATGCTAATTTCTCAATTTCCCCTCCTCCAGTCCTTGGCGTAATATAATACAACATTTTCTGTCATAGCGCATATGTGTATATGTGTATACTAGAAATGGGCGAATATCAATTTTTGTTATGCAGGTATTTATAGCAGAAAAATTATTTTGGTTTATTTAGTTACCACGCCTGCACTGATCGGTGCAACACAGCTAGCAGCAGGAAAAAAGTTATGTTAAGGACATCACTAATTCTCATGAAAACTGCACGAACACCCTCTCAACATCGTCAGAGACTCGTTGCAAACAGGCAAGAAAGAATGACTGCTTTATGGCTAGTTGTAGTGGGGAATAGCTGTTGAACGACCTGTGTGCCTTAAACACATTAAACGGGCTTGAATGCTACAAAAATACCTAATATTTCACTTTGAAATGCAAAATGCCACTGTTAATATTGGAAGATTCACCCACCGCTATTTACTGCTTTCTTTGCATGCAGTTGGCATTGGATATAAATGATATGCTTCTTGAAAATACAGCAATGTTGTTCGGTGATAAATAAGGCTGAGTAGAGCAAATGTCTAGGAAAACTGCTAAGGTTACAAAGAATAAAAATGACTAGCACAAATGCTGAGCCTATAAATGACATTAAAATTATCAGAACAATAAAATAATTTCGGCAGAAGCCTGCCACTGACCAAAAGATTTACAGGAAGAATGGAGTGATTAAAAGTCATAGAACAAGAATTGGAGGTAAAGGCAACGTTTCAACCAGTGGACTAGTAGAAAGTGTACTTGTCTTCCTCACAAATACAAGTACACGGGTCAAAACATTCCGTTTGGCGACATTTCTTGTTCTAAACCTGTTGTTCACTTCATGAAGGAAAAGAGATCCTAATGCACTTGTCCACGAGCCAGCATTGCGGACAGGGTCCCTTTCACCTCCTTTACTCCGACGTTAAAGAGGGAGCACGTGTAGGCTGCAAAGAAAAAAAATTTCAAATTAAACAAAATTCATTAATGATGGAGTTCTTTTGCAAACCCTAGTTGTGTGAACTGTCTACACACTATATTTTGAACTTGTCCAAAAGAATGCAGAAAGTAAAAAGTGTTTGTTGGCAAAAGAATGGTGGTTTTCATAACCAACTATATCTAGAACTCTTGAAACGATAAAAAAGCTTTTAGAATTAGTAGGAACTTTGGACTAAGTAGTTTTACCTTAAGAGCGCTGCAGCCGAGGCACTTCCGACATACGGACTCACTCATGAGTGTGTTTTGCAGCCAGTGTCACTACATCTTTTCCTGTGACAGCTTGTAAACAATATAATAGTGAAGTGCACATGGTCAAAGTCATTAAGTTTGCCCATCTGGCACGGGTAAAAGCAAGAAGTTAGCACTTAGATCGTAACAAACATGAAGTTACCCAGTTCAGACCCAACGAGCATTCCAAATCAAAAAGCGTATGAAACATACACAGGCCACTTTGGGTAAGCACACATTTGGGCAAATATTCAGAATCTGCTCTGCCACATCAACATTTTCTATTCCAAAGCCACTGTAGCACATATATAATTTTGAACTTAATTCACCTGATGTATTTATGATGCATTCACTTATTCCTACTGCAAGCCATGCTTGCTTGGACCAAGCAAGAGCTAATACAGCATTTACTAACGAGCAGTCAAAATCGCAAACCTTGCTGGCAGGTGGGGTCGCAGGTGCTGAAAATGCCACAGACATAACCTCTGTCAGCTGTTGTGTCGCCTTCTTTAAGTTCCATGCCATTTTGTCAATGTGCGAAAAAAAAGAGAGGAGTGCGAGGAACCTGTATGGCGTTTCCGCGATACAAAACTCTAGGAATGTAAGGTATATAGACTGATATATAGGGAATTATGGTGCAAGGTCCAGATATGACCAAGAGCACCATACACATGGTGTTGGCTTTTCAATGAATTGTTTCTGACATTAAGAATAGTACTTTGAATGATCGATATAGTATGGCTGTAAACAGGCTTAAAATCAGCCGCTTAAATTATACAAATACAAAAGCAACGCCAATGATCAGAGATATGAAATATGACAGTAAATATTTTGTTGAGCAGGGATAATGTAATAGAATGTGCAGGTGAACGTACCACTACAGCCTCATCAGGGCCCTTGCATTCAAGGGCCTGGAGTCGTGCTCTACAAGGTTTACCTAACGCAGCAGCAGCCTCTAATAAGAGGCCATACCACTAAACTTTTCGACAGAGAATGTGCAGTGTCATTTAAAAAGTTTTAAAACGGATTTTGTGTCGGAATAATGGGTGTGTGCCATTAATGGGATATAAAGGGATACGCTGTTGATAAGCTAAAGGAAAGTGCTTTTTCCGCTCGATTTCTGCTTCGCGACACTCCAGAAGGACATGGATGACTGTGAGTATTTCACCACATCTACATGTAGAAGATTGTTCACCAGTCAGCAAGAAGTTGTGTGTACCATATTTGTGCCATATTCTTAGTCAACAGGACAGGACATCGATTTCTCGTGACTTTATTATTCATGGGGAAGTGCATAACTGTGCCTTCAAGATGAACTTAGATGAAAATTAGCGTCCCAGTAGCGTTGCCAATATTGTCTTAATTCTTTCCGAACTAGAGGTTTCAGATCTATGGCGGGGACAGGCATGGCAGAGTTTAAATCTGTTGTCTCTGTGAATATGGCAATTATCGTCGGCGAGCAGATTACCCTTGACACCTCCGTGCTTGGGTACCCAGCATGACACGTTGATTGCATGCATAAACAACGTACAGGAGTGAATAAAGGTCAATATTTACAGGATTTTCACGCTTGTGTAGCGATTTGATAATCTGTAGCAAATGATAATGTAGCGAATGATAATCTAATCATTTTGCAGCAGTATTGCATGAATTCATGTTCACAAAAAGCTGTTCCTGTTCACAAGCATCCACAAGATGCGTCATACAGGCAAAAGCAGTGGCCATATTTTAACATCTAGGATGCATAAAGTATGTTAACCTAAAGGACACACGAAAGACATAAAAGCAGTGGCCAAATTTCAACATCGAGGAAATATGAAGTACGGTAACATAAATGATGCATAAAGGAAGCATACGTGAGAGAAACATAAAAGGGGTGGCCAAGATCAACATGGCGGTAACATAATATACGGTAACATAAATGATGCTTAAAGGAAGGATACATGGCGGAAACAAAAGCAGCGGCCAAATATCAAAATGGAGGGAACATAAAGGATATTTGCTCATGTGAACATTCGCGAAACATACAGTAAATAAAATGGAGATCACCATTTTCACGAGGGAAAGGTGCTCTGCAGTTTCGGCTCTGCCGAGTTAAGGTGCCAGCCCTGGTATAACCGAAGCGTCTTGACGTACGAGGAAATTGTTATGCACTATCGGCTAAGTCCAGTAGTTACGTCAGACTCACTCTAAAGAGCTGTCGGTGCATATAATGTGTGAAAAAAGTCTTATCTCCATGTACAAACGTTTATCACGGCCCATCTCTGGTGGAACAGGAGAAGCGACGACGACGGCAGCTGAAGAAGGTGTTAACCGTCCATTGAACAGCACTTTGTGGGAATATTACCGCATCGCCATATGCCAATAACTAAGTGAAAGATATGGGATCCCTATTTGTGATCCTTGTAAAAGCATGGTGACGGCACGGAATAATTTTTTACGGGGAAACATATGGTTGTAAATATTTTCATAGAGTTACCGCGTAGAGAAGCTAGACTCACATTACGCGACGGCGTGCTGGTTCAATCGACGTCGAGCAAGACGTTAATGACACTGAAGTAGCTATCGAAAAAGTTACCAAAAAGCCTGAAAATCACAAAAAAATAAGTAAGGATGTCGTACTGCACGGTATTTGTACATTCAAATTGTAAACTTTCTGAAAGGATTTTCGTATGTTTTGACGATGAACTACTTGAACTGAATGAAGAATATGTGCGATGTTATGCGAGGGCACCACTGCGAAGAAGTAAGAAGCAGGGCTGCGCAAAGGTAGGCCTGACACCATGCAAAAATTATTTGTAGCCTATTTAGCGTGTGTCTCCTAAAAGAAGTCGCTAATAAAGGAGCAAACGTACCTTCGTCGCCAAATGCAAGCGACAGTTTTGGAGTGAACCCGCCGCGTTAGCTCAGTCGCCATGGCACTGGGCTACTGCGCTCGAGGTCGGATGTTCGTTTCCACCCGCAGTGGCTGGAATTCAAAGGAGCCGATTAAAAAATGTTTTAATATTTATATTTTTATTCACGCTAAAGCATTCCATGATAGTCGCCGAATATGGCGTGTCTTATGATTAAATCGCGGTTTTAATACGTGATACATAACAATCTATATTTAGATTTTCACCGTAAATCTGCTGAGAACACGACGACAGAATGGGGGATTAGGTTGACGGAACGAAGAAGATGGAATGACAACGATGGCATCAAGAAGAAGCAATGAGATCAATCGAATGATGACAAAAAATGAGGTCAACGAGCTGACGACGGATCTAAAAATGGTTCGATTCTTGACGTCTGTCCGTCCTTTTCCGTTATTTGGTCTGTGGTCATGCCAGGCCAGACAGCAATACCCCTATTTCGCATGCCTTTAGGCAAAGCTCTTGCGCCATTCCTATTTCCTCTCCGCTGCACACTGATGCGCGGCATACCGAGATAAGTGGTTAGAAGTGAAACAAAAAATGTCGTCGATTCAAAACTTCATAAATATTTCAAGGAAACATTAGGAAAGGCAGCCGAACATAAGTATTCTGGCAATTTTCGTGAAGCGAAAGGCAGAGCAGGAGTACAGGACGGTGTCAATGATACACATGTACACAATAAACAATTTAGCTACTGCCGTCATCTAGGTAAGAAACAGAAACTAGAGTCGAGCACAAGAACTTCGAGACGAGGACTTTAAAAAAAGTTTTTGTTCTAACTTAAAATAACGTCCAATTGCAAGTTCCCTTGCAATTGGACGTTGGAGTTGCAAGTTTCTGTTCGCTATTCACCCCTTGTCTGTTTATTGCGCTTTAATCAATCTCATATAGACGGAAGGTCGATACGCAAGGAGGTTTGCGTGCCAGCCTTTTGTTGATGTCCTCGCTTCAGAGTTTTTGCATCAAACACAATTTACTATGCCACGTGGACAAAGGCACGGCTCTTTTTAGCTTCGTATATTATGCGCGCTGTTTCCATCACGCCCTCAAATGTACCAACATACAGATCTTCATGCTTCTTAAAACTTCTGAGCCTGCCTTATCTTCGTCTGCGTCTCTAGGTCTTAGCGACAAGCGCCACCCACTGTGTAGTAAACAAAAGACGACAACCGTTCTTGGTGTCGCGCTTACTTTTGCACTGCTTATACGTGCTCCACCTGCCACCAAGCGATCGAATCCAGATTACCTATTCATGCTTCCCTTCGAGTGTACAGGGTGACATAAAAATGATGAAAAATGTATTCCTGGTAATTCACTCTATTGATCCTTCTTTCAGTCAGGAGATTTGTGGTGGTCAAAACTCCCTTGATAAGGTGACCTGTTAAAAGTTTCACTTGACGTTTTTGTTCCCCATGCTAAGCAGGCATCCCTGACACACTTTGTATGAACTGGAAAACTATAGGCCATATGTAAATGAACAATATTCACAGGAACAACGCGTAATGGAAGAGCCGAGCAATAGTGCATGTCTATGTTAGAAAGTCTTTAAGGATGTCATTATTCGCAAGAAAAGCTAGAACAAGTTTGACTGAGGGAGCGTCCGCCTAGCAGACATAGCGTCTGTAACATCTCAGTGACATACACTCTACGTAGGGCGGTGAAGTCATCAGCAGCGTACTGAACATAACACGTATAAAACGACTGAGGGCCTAAAACGGTAAACTATAAGTACATTATCCAATTAATGTAGCGAGAGGAACCTGGACAAGAACATTTTTGAATTCTGCACGAATTCCGGACACGAAATATTGAAAAATCGAGACACTTTTCTCGACAGCGGATGGAGCATCTAAATATGCTTTAGTTAGTTTTTATTGACATCAACATGCATATCGTGTTCTTTCTACCAAAACATACTAGGCTTTATTCGCTACTAATGGAATGATTCGTCCGGGATATCCCAAGCCGCTGCTCGTTTAACCTGCGTCTTTATTCTTTTAAGGTGATCTTGAAAGTCTGCTGGAGAACAAAAGCTCCGTTTTAATAGAGATCGAAATAAAAAAATCTTATTGCTCCTTTTTAAGTCCAAGTCGCAATCACTATTCGTTGTATTCGCAAACACATCCACCCAATGCCAGCACTCCTGCTGAATATTCCTGTAAGGAGGACAATGTAACTTTCCTGCTATAGAATTTCAATTTTCAACCTGTACAGCTGCCTATAGCCCTGCTGTTTGCAGGCTCGCAGCTGAACTCAGTATTATTTCATATTTATCGATGGTTTTTGAAGCGGCATTAGGGTCTCCGCACATGTCAAGCACCGATCATTCTCCTACGGATGAAGAAGAGAAGTGTACTGCGCCCGAAAAGAGATGGTTTTGTTTGTGGCATGGACTTAGCCTATGCAACAGTGCACGAGTTGATAGCCAGTCCCCCATCAACAGCTCTTGAGTGGCTTCACTCTCTAGTCTAGTATACAATCTGTGCGGCAAACACTAACATGTAAAGAAGGCAATAACTATTGCTGCCGGAATACAATAGTCGGATAGATTTACGGCGACACCTCTTACTTCTTGTTCGTCAGTGCCTCAAGCGAACAAAACATCCAGTTGGCGATAAGGTGAACTTTCCTATATAAAACTGTTTTAAAAAGCAGGCCACCTTGAAGTAATGTTGCTTGGGCCACATGAAACAAAACGCACATAAAATAGATGCGGCACTTTCTAAGTTCTCGTGTATTTGGAGGCATTAAGGAAAGTTTAGAGATCAATTATTTCGGACGCCTTGGGCACATGGGCAGAGTAAACAACTAGTGCTGCCTGCGCAGGCCAGAAATTTACCAGCAGTTCAAAGGCACAGCGACCACAATCATGTCTAATAAATCCCAGTAAACAGGAAATCTTAACAATCTGGACGATCTAGATTTTTTTCGGGTGTCCAACGTAAACATCCGACACTTCGGGATAACCAAGTTGCTCAAAATCAGGTGCCGGCAGTTTGATAGAGGCATCTAAAGAGCTTACACTAACGTGCGGATATTTTTGAAGCCCAACCATGTCCCTGAAATCCCAGCTCTCCTTCGTGATATGGGACCCCGTAAGAAGAATAGAATAACTATTTCCATCTACTTGATGGCGGAGGCTGCAAGTAAAAGCTAACTATTCGTAACGCTAACGTAAAACTATTCCAACATGTTTTCATTCCAATGCCCTGATGTCAAATTTGCGTAATGGGAGACGCAAGCATCGGCCGGTGACCCGCAGAGTTGTCTGAGTAGACCAAGAAAACGCTCTCCTCGTTTAGAGAAGGTCACTTTTGTTTGCTTTGAAAACGAATAACTTTGCCTACATTGAGCGGCTTGTCTTATCTAATTGGCTGACAAGAGCCGTGGAGCACGCTGAAGTGGAGAGGGATTCGCTGGGGCCGAGCCAGTGCACTGAAAATAGATAACGGGATGAAGCGGGTGGTGCCGGCGTCAGTGATTGGTACGCTTTCCCTTAGTTATATTGTGGTGGCTAGCGGAAAATAACGACGGCATGCAGCTCTAGGTTAAGAATGCCGATAAAACGGATCCTCAGCAAACAATAGTTGACAGAACGAGGTTGTAAACATGCCGAAAATGCTCAAAAACGTTACACGACCACACAAAAACCTTTATTCTATGCAAGTAAACCCATGCTATCCTGCTGGTGCGAGTAGCCAGTGCTTGTGCCATCAGGGGCAGCCATCTTTTACTCCTTCGAGAACGGGCTAACCTGGGCGTATTCAGAAAAAACTGAGTTTTGTTCGGCATAATAATGCACCTTTAACGTCTACACGACACTTTGACGTGGCGAGTTCTCACAACGTCAAAGTCAAGCTGTTGCTTTCAGTGATACAGGCAGTATCTTATCACTTACTGAAGACAAATTGAACCTTTCTTCAGTGGTTGTTATGTTCAGTTACATTGGAGTAGACTCTGAATACGGAAGGCTCGGAGCTATACACCACAGATCTTCAAGAAAATACCGATGCACAGGCCTTATTGAAGATAGCACAGAATGCCAAAAAATTTATGATCGTACGGGTCGCCGGCTGCAGCACTTCGGTATAAAGTGCTGGCAGGAATTCTGCACTTACTGCTCTTAGACCTGAATGAAAATTATAGACTGTTCTACGCACATTGAGTAAGTCAGTAACGCACCAATAGCCATTCGTAGCTATGGCTTTAGTCCACAAATGAATGGAAGCGGCCGTTGCAAATGAGTTCTGTCAGCTTAATAAATGCCTAAATACAGCATTAAACTTGAATGCGGTAACCTTGTCGAAGAAGTCAAAGCATCGATTAAGGTTTCTATCAATATCCATAATCATATTCTACATCAGCCGTTTTCATTGGAAGAATTAAATAACGCACCTGTATCGTGCCACCAGAAGACAATGACTGGACCTGATGGGGTCACATTTGCTGCCCTGAAAAAACCAGGCCCTGTGGCCACAAAAACGTTGTTAAAATTACAGAATCAAGACTGGATGTCGGAATGTCTTCCTGCTTCCTAGAATACTATAAGAGTATTTCAGATACTAAGACCGTTTAAAACCCCTTAAACGCTAGACTATTTCCGCCCTGACAGACTGTCAGGTTGCCGATGTCAGCTTATGGAAAATATTATAGAAGCCAGGCTTCAGTGGTAGACAGAATGCACGAATGCACTACCGGAAAATATGGTGGACTTCCACAGAGGCCGGTGTACGGTGGATGCTATTTTAGATCTTCTGACTTAAATTACTGGAGTAGGTTGCAAATGTGATATACCGAAAGTTACGATAAAACGGTTAACTTTATCACATCTCTACACTAAGTACGTAGCTCGCATTCACGTGTATACATATGAAGTATGCAGGATACCAAACTCTAGACCTGCGTTGATTATGCCTGCATATCAAGAGAAAAGAGCTTATACGCTTTGACAATTGACAACGTGCACAATGGCAAAACTTGACAACACTTTCTGCTTCACGTTACATATGTCAGAAGTCAGAACCACTTCGCTGGGTGATTCTGAGTGACTCACAAGCGTCGTTGCTGTGCTTAAGAGAAAGCTTAAGGCCCAAACGATGAAACGCTCCTTTCGCTCGACCACTTCCTCCTTCCTCGACCACGTGAGTCCTCCTTACAGCGAAGGACCTATGAAGGAACCAAGCATACTCTAAATCCTCCATTCGCCCGTCCTCACATCAGGAACGGTGGATGTGTTGTGTACCTTCTATTCTGGAATCAAAGCAGCCCCGCGCTTGGGGCCTCACACGATGCGGCGAGGAGGACTTCCCCACCTAAAACGGCACTGCTGAGCTCGCTGTGGCAGAAGTGCCGGACACTTGACACCCCACAAACTGCGTGCAAATTACTGACGGGCGCATTCTACGAACAGCGACCAGTGGTGCGGTGGTGCCTTTCAGGTTTGGAGCGGGTTGCTTCACGTGTGGGGTGCAAGAAAGCCTGTTTGATGCAGTGTATTGTGGCTTTCCCTTTCTCTGTACTCTGCCCTTTCCCATACCTTCTAGTCAAAAATAAATGAGTCTTCTTGATGCGCTCGAAGCGAACGCAAGTTTGTAATTTTTCCGTAAGTTACAGGTTATCCGTCTCTTATTCCGCAACAGGCCGCATGGATGCGTTCGAGAGGGTCTCTTAAAAGCTTCACGCGAATGCCATTATTCAATAAAAAGATGTTGTGTCGTCGCATAATATTTAAATTGATGCGCTAATATACGTATTCCTCTAGTTTTCTTTACTAAACGTAAGAAAGTAGCACATTATACTGCAAAACTTTGTGGGCTTTAGCAACGCTGGCAATCCGCCGTTGGGCAGCGCCTAGCAACGTCCAGGAACGCCACTCATGCCGAACATGCGGCTGATACGAATATGCCTGGCAAGACTTACCGTGCTCGCGCTTCTCCACAAGGGGGTGACAGCGAGCATGCGCAACCGAACCTCACTTGGCTAAGCAGTGAGTTCAAGCGGCCGTTCAGGGCCCGAAACAGCGTAAGGACGCATGAAGGTAGTTCCGGAGCTGCCTTCCGCTAAGGAAGCTCCAAGGAATCCTTCACTGAGGGCCCCTCAGTAAGGAAGCTTTCGGACTGACATAAGGTGGCCTCACCACAATGAAGCCTTCATTACTGAGGTAAGGAGGGTTTCATTGTTTGGCCCTAAGGGTAGCAAACGGCACATTGACATACAAAGTACAGAAGACATACGCCATAGCGAAATACTAACACCATGACATAAGTTTCCAGTGGAGTCCAAGTAACTGTGAATTCATAGGAAATGCATCAGCTGATCACATGGCACGTGCAGCACATCAAGAGTATGAATTAACACTAATTACTCTAGCGGTGAGGGATGCGCGATGTCTACTGAAGAAATTCTGCAGTAGAATGGCGAAGCAAGCTTGTTTTATAAATGATACACAAAACTCGCAATTCTATGATATAGATTCTGGAATATAATTCATTAGTCCACTTAAAATTAGTCGATCCGTTGAATCAACAGTTCATAGCTTTCAGGAAGGCACTGCCTATACTAAAGGCTTTCTGTTTAGGATAACAAAAGTAACAGTGCTACACGCCCATGAAAAGACGCCGAAGAAAACACGGAACACTTTCTGCGTTGTAAAATTAAAGATGCTCCCCGCAAGAATCATTCGGAAAAACTACATGGCTTGCATAGACGGCCGCTATCCTTTGGACAAACTTTAGGTCCATGGCCAACAGAAAAACTTTGGAAAATAGCTGCGCGCCCTTGTACATTTTTTTGGAGAAATCAAAAATATCACGGAAATAATAGACATACAATAGCTATAGCTCGCATTGCTACTATTATTAGGCAGGTTCATTGTGTCTTCGTGTTCATGTAGTATTTGTATTTGTGGCATTTTAGAGTGTGGCATTCAAGTGCCCAACATCTTCTGTGTGAACTGATTTTTCACAAACTTTTCACTTCCTGAAAACTTCTCTATCGGCCTTGTACTGTCATAGAAGCCTGAAACGGATCCGTCCTATTCAGTTCCGCTTGCAAAGCACTCAGTGCGTGGCGTCCGAGGCAATAGCCGCGTTTACATGAATACGGTAGAAGCGTATCGTATTATCTTGCGGTATCACATTCCGCTGATGCACCTCCGTTTACATGTTTGCGTATCTCACAGGCTGGCAAGCTAGCGCCCTCTAGTGTCACAGTTGAAAATGAGCCCCCTACTTCGGGTAAACATGCTTCCGCTGGTCCGCGCCAAAAATCAGAAAGCTATACCATACGCACCGAGTGAGCTATGTCCTTTGCGTCTCTGCGTCTGCAGGCCCTGCTTCTCTTGTCAGCATGGATGAATTTGCGTGTAGTTTGGTTTCCATTAGCACTTACCCGCTACCAAGAGCGCTGCCGGGAAATACGGCTGCTTCACACTCAATCTTGGCAACTTGGCGGCCGTGCCACGACGGCTTCAACTCTCAGCCGATTGGCGCTGATACAAGGTAAAAAAAACGTCCAATTCATGTGGACCACTCTTGTTTACGCGAATTTCGTGTTCCTAAAAAGAGGAACGACTTATAACATCATTAGTTGGAAATATGGTTGTTTTGTATAACCTGCGCGTAATATGATCGATTTGATGCACTGAAAAGAAAGCGAGCGTTATACGGGAAAAAAAAATATTTTGTCACACATCTACGGTGCTCTGAAAACAGCAATTTTGTAAAAGAATTTACTGGCATTGCTCCTCCAACTATATCAACCGCATTTATTTCAACATGGCGTTATCTTTTCATTATTATTTCTTTGCCAAGTACAAGCCGCGTTTTGTAGCACGTGAAGTTTCGTTTACCCGTTTCTCTACAAACGAATTGTAAGGAAACATTAGCGTTTTGTGCGTGCTTTTATGTCCCACAAGCTGTGACTGTGGTGCACAAAACATTGAATATAAATAAATAATCCACACTGTACTTCCCTGTGGAGAACGCCGCATATTTTAGGTAGGAATATGTAGAAATACTTGCAGTGTTTCCGCTAACTTGTTCGTGCATTATTTTACAGATAGTTTATCAAAGGAGCGGCGCAAGCAGTCTTTCTGGACTAACACAAGATCTTATGAATGGTGGCGTCGCATCGTCTCAGAACAATGCACGGACAGCGACTGGAGGGAACATTTCCGCACAAGCCGGGCTTGATTTTATGAGCTTTTTTCTCTCGTGGGAGATTATGTGGACACGTGTACTTGCCTTTATCGGGCGACCACGTTTCGCCGCCTAACAAATGTTATCGCACAGCGCGGGACGCGCCTGCATGTATCGGAAGTTTCTGGAATGTTATCGATACTTCTAACCGCTGTCTGTTGTCGCCGAACCTTGTGTTATCTGATTTCATACGCGAATGGTGTAGAAGTTTGTAGAAGACATGCAGGTCCCAGCGATTAGTCTGGAACAGTCTGGAACAAAGACAAAACCTACCTCGTCCCGGCTCATCGAGCAAGTCGCAGACTAGAATAGCTACCTCCGGAACACGGACTTCTACCTGAGACGACTAAGAAGATCGTGGCCAAGACAACCACAATGGGTGCCTCAGCGTCTCCCGTTATCCTGCAACAACGTCGGGAACCACAGACCTTCCATGGAGCAGCTACTGAAGACCCGGAATCCAGGCTGGAGACATACGAACAAATCGCGACATTCAACAACTGGGACTCCGACTAAAAGCTGCGGCATATATACTTTGCCTTAGAGGACGCCGCCAGTACGTGGTTTCAGAACCGGGAGTCGACCTTGATAACGTGGGACCTGTTCCGTAGCGGCTTCCTGCGCACCTTCACGAGCGTCGTGCGCAAGGAAAGGGCCGAAGCCATGCTGGACGCCCGAGTGCGCCTACGTAACGAGAACGTTGCGATCTTCACGGAAAAAACGAACCGTCTGTTTCGCCAGGCCGACCCGGATATGCCCGAGAAGAAGAAATTCCGCCTTATCGTGCGTGGTGTGAAGGAAGAACGTTTCGGCGGAATGATACGAAGCCCACCGAAGGCCGTAGAAGAGTTGCTTCGTGAGGCAACCAGCAGAGAGAAGACACTCGAAATGCGGAACCGGCAATTCAACTGCCGCACGAACTCTACCAAATGCACAGAAGTTCAATAACTGGCCACCGACGTTCTGCGTGAAACTATCAGAGCGGTCGTACGGGAAGAGCTGCAGAAGTTGTACCCCAGGTCGCAGTCTCAAGTAGCCTTAATCGCCGAAATTGTCAAAGATGAGCTTGGAGTTCCTGAGGTGCAACCAGACCCACCGCAACCCCAACCGGAAGCGATGACCTACACCGCCGTCGCCCGCCGTCAAGGCCCCCCTGCACGACCGCGCCAGGCCCTTTAACGCCACAATTCCTTCGTCCACCGCCGCCGCCGCCAAAACGCCCGCCCGTCGCCCTGCGCCGCTACGCGAGGAAGACGGACGCTTCGCGCGCTCCTGACCACCTCCCACGCTGCTACCACTGCGGAGAAGCGGGTAACGTCTGCCGCCGATGCCCATACCGGGAGATGGGACTGCGGGGGTTCGAAGTGAACGCGCCGACCAGAGCTTGGTGAACGACCTGGCGATATCGCCGACTACCTCGCCACCACTCATTGGAGCCCTCGACGACCGTCCCGTTCGCCGTCACCAGGCCGCTACCTACGCTGGCCCAGCGCGGGGCCGGTCTGCGAGCCCGCACCTGGAAAACAAAACGCAGCAACCTATGGAGGTGCGGTTGCTGTTCGTCGAACTGACGAAGATCCTCCGCCGCTGACGAAGCTGCCGAAGGAACTATCTCGACGAAATAATAGCAACACGCCGCCGTCCCGACGAAATCAGGAACCCAAGACTACGCCGTCGAAAGACGACTTGACGACGCGCAATACCAGCCACAGGGCATCGCGACGCAGCCGTGATCCGACGCCAAGACCTAATCGTAACGCAATAGAAAGGACCACCGACCTCGAAGTGCTTCTCAACGGCCACGCAGTTACGGCGTTGGTAGACACAGGGGCTGATTACTCCGTAATGAGTGGACACATCGCCGCCAAGTTGATGAAAGTTAAAACTGCATGGGAAGGCCCTCAAATTCGAACCGCTGGAGGGCACCTCATAACGCCGACTGGAATCTGCACTGCAAGAATAACCGTTCATGACCGGACTTACCCTGCCACCTTCGTTATCCTCCAACAGTGCTCACGAGACATCATTCTCGGCCTGGACTTCCTAAACCAACACGGCGCAGTCATAGACCTGATGTCAAAATCGCTAACCCTGTCGGAAGATCAAGCGATGCCGCCGGAGAGCTCTCGTAGTCACCATGCTTTAAGCGTGCTCGAAAGTCAAGTCAGCATCCCGTCTCGCTCCAGCATTGTCATTTCCGTCGGCACCAAAACACCTGCCGACGTAGACGGCATCATCGAGGGTGACCAACGTCTACTGCTAGACCATAAAATTTGCGTCGCAAGAGGGATCGAACGCCTGCACGGAGGGAAAACTGAAGTGTTGCTGACAAACTTCCGCCAGGAGTTCAAGCACATCAACAAGGGCACGACGATCGCGTACATCGTGGAAATTCTGGAAACCAGTAATGCGTTTGTCCTCTCGGATTCCGCCGCATCTACCCCGACGACCATGGGTCCCGAACCGGACTACGACATTAATACAAGTCTTCCCATGATTAAGCAACGACAGCTCAGAAGTCTGCTCCAACGATACAAAGGCTGCTTTTCGACGTCATCGAGGATTCGAGAAACACCAGTTGCAAAGCATCGCATAATAACCGAAGAGTATGCTCGACCACTCCGCCAGAGCCCTTACCGAGTTTCCACGCGAAAACGTGAAGCTTTTAGGCAATACGTCGACGAAATGCTGCGGGACGACATCATCAAGCCGTCGAAAAGCCCGTGGGCATCTCCTGTAGTCCTGGTGAAGAATACGGATGGAACGCTACGCTTCTGCAACTATTATCATCGACTGAACAAGATCAAAAAGAACGATGTCTACCCCCTTCCACGGATAGACGACGCATTAGATCGGCTCTGTAACACAAAATACTTCTCGTCCATGGATCTCAAGTCTGACTACTGGCAAAAAGAAGTCCACGAGAGAGATCGGGAAAAGACCGCCTTCATCATGCCAGACGGGCTGTACGAGTTCAAGGTCGTGCCATTCGGACTGTGCTCGGCGCCTGCAACGTTCAAGCGCGTCATAGACACGGTGTTAGCAGGATTGAAGTGGCAGACCCCTCTTGTTTACTTGGCTGACGTCGTTGTCTTCGCCGAAAGATTTGACGATCACCCTAGGTGGCTTGCGACTGTACTAAAGGCGATCAAGTCATCAGGGGTCACTCTGGAGCCAGAAAAGTGCCGCTTCGCTTACGATGAGCTTCTGTTCCTAGGCCACGTCATCAGCACGTCTGGAGTCCGCCCCGACCCGCAGAAGACAGCTGCCATCGCAATGCTCTCGCAGCCCATCGGCAAGAAGGCAGTGCGTAGATTCCTTGGCATGTGTGCCTACTACAGGCGCTTTGTCAAGGACTTTTCACGCATCGCTGAGCCGCTGGCACAGCTAACTAAATGTGACATCGAGTTCAAGTGGGAAACGCCGCAGGCCGACGCATTTCAAGAATTCAAACGACGTATGCAGTCGCCGCCCGTACTTGCACACTTCGACGAGGACGCTGATAACGAAATCCACACTGACGCCAGTAGCATAGGCCTCGCTGCCGTCCTAGTCCAGAGAAAAGATGGACATGAACACGTGATAGCTTACGCTAGCCGGTCGTTGTCAAAAGCGGAAGGAAATTATTCTACAACCGAAAAAGAATGCCTCGCCATCGTTTGGGCTACAGCGAAATTTTGCCCTTACCTATATGGCAGGCCATTCAAAGTCGTCAGCGACCATCACGCCTTGTGTTGGCTAGCCGATTTAAAGGATCATTCAGGACGGCTGGCGCGGCGGAGCACGCTAAATAGGAAAGGGGACAGAAGCGATCCTTACCAAGGTCTCGCTCTACTATGCATCATGGCGCAGTCGTTCACTAGGCTTTGTTTCAGTTCGCTTACACGAGAAAATAAAGCTTCGCCATTCATTGCACTTAAGATGTGGCCTAGTTTCATCAACTGCGAAGTCGATTTTGAGCACAGCTCTTTCAGTACTCTATGAATCATTAAGTCCCTTAGACACTCTAGAGCGCTTGCATAAGCATTCTCTGCAAACGCTATAAGAAAATTACAATAGTGACACTTAGCTCGATCATCACACAGTATTCTCCGCATTCTCTGAAAATGTTTATTTTTGACACGGAGACTTCGTTCAACATATTGTCACGTGGAGTGACGTATGAATAACACAGTAGCAATACTGTGAAAGACGAAACTAACATTTATTGGGCGAACCTGTGCCCACCAAACAGGCTACACTCAAAGAAAGGCGACAACGGCGAACAGAGTCGGCGATCGTCAAAATATGATCAGCGGGTCAAGCGCGTCGACTTTTATAGATCGGTCGTCGAATGGTGCAGATTAACCGCTGGGACCCACGTGTCTTCCACAATGTTCTACACTATTCGCGTCGCGCAGAGATGAATCTGATTACACAAGTAGCGGTGAAAGACAGTGGATGGAAGCATCGATAACATTCCAGAAACTTCTTTTACATGCAGGCGCGTCCTGCCCTGTGCGATAACATTTGTTAGGCGGCGAAACTTGGTCTTTAGGTGCACGTTAAAGAATTCCGGGTGGTCAAAATTTCCGGAGTCCTCCACTACGGCGTGCCTCATAATCAGAAAGTGGCTTTGGCACGTAAAGCCCCAAATATTAAACTTGGTCGCCTGATAAAGTTAAGTACACGTGTCCTTACCCCCTTCTTAAAAAGCGTCGACCCGATGCTGTAAACAAGCGAAAGTAATAAACAAAAGCAGTCGTAGCAAACAAAACAACAAAAATAAGGAAGTTCGTCAGCGTCCGTAAAACGGTTTAAGGCGCACCACGTGGACAACTTCAGATCGTGCGCGGCGCCGCTGTGAATGCGGAATGCCGTCTGCCACGACCTTATAGTCCAGAGCGCCAATACGTCGGATGACCTTGTAGGGTCCGAAATAGCGCCGGAGTAGTTTCTCACTGAGTCCTCGTCGGCGTATCGGGGTCCATACCCAAACACGGTCGCCAGGCTGGTACTCGACGAAGCGTCGTCGGAAGTGGTAGTGTCGGCTGTGAGTTTTCTGCTGCTTCTTGATCCGCAGGTGGTCGAGCTGTCGGGCTTCTTCGGCGCGTTGGAGATAGATAGCGACGTCAAGATTTTCCTCATCAGTGACGTGTGGCAGCATGGCGTCGAGCGTCGTCATCGGGTTCCTGCCGTAAACCAGCTTGAGTGGCGTGATCTGTGTCGTTTCTTGCACCGCCGTGTTATAAGCGAATGTTACGTACGGCAGGACCGCATCCCACGTCCTGTGCTCGATGTCGACGTACATTGCTAGGATGTCGGCGAGGGTCTTGTTCAGGTGCTCCGTGAGACCGTTCGCCTGCGGATGGCAGGCAGTTGTCCTCCTGTGACTTGTCTGGCAGTATTGCAGAATGGCTTGCATGAGCTCTGCTGTAAAAGCCGTTCCTCTGTCGGTGATGAGGACTTCTGCAGCAACATGTCGCAGCAGGATGTTCTGGACGAAAAATTTCGCCACTTCGGCTGCGCTGCCTTTCGGTAGAGCTTTAGTTTCAGCGAAGCGGGTGAGGTAGTCCCTCGCCACGACGATCTACTTATTTCTGGAAGTTGATGTCGGAAACGGTCCCAACAAGTCCATCACGATCTGCTGAAAAGGTCGGTAAGGGGGCTTCGTCGGCTGTAGTAGTCCCGCTGGCCTTGTCGATGGTGTCTTGCGCCGCTGATAGCCTCGGCATGTCTTGACATAACGGGAGACGTCAGCTGTTAGGCGCGGCCAGTAATACCTTTCTTGTATCCTCGAAAACGTCCGGGAGAAGCCGAGGTGCCCGGCTGTCGGATCGTCATGGAAGGAAGATAATCCGCGCTAAAATGCCCTGGGGACAACGTCTGTGTGCCCTTCCAAACATTCGACGAGGCCTTTTAGCTCCGGGTCTGTCCGTTGCTGTTCGCCGAAGTCTTCCGCGCCCATCATTCCAAGGTATGCGTCGTCATTCTCGTCATCTTGCGGCTGCGGGTCAACGGGGGCGCGTGATAGGCAATCGGCATCGGAGTGCTTCCGTTCGGACTTGTAGGTTACAGTAATGTCGTATTCTTGTAGCCTGAGACTCCACCGCGCCAGTCGTCCTGAAGGATCCTTTATATTCGCTAGCCAACACAACGCGTGATGGTCGCTGACGACATTGAATGGCCTGCTATATAGACAAGGGCGAAATTTAGCTGTAGCCCAAACAATAGCGAGGCATTCCTTTTCGGTCGTAGAATAGCTGCCTTCCGCTTTTGACAGCGACCGGCTACCATAAGCTATCTGTTCGACTCCGTTTCGCCTCTGGACTAGAACGGCACCGAGGCCTAGTCCACTGGCGTCAGTATGGATTTCTGTATCGGGGTGCTCGTCGAAGTGCGCAAGTACCGGCGGTGACTGCATGCGTCGTATGAGTTCTTCAAATGCGTCAGACTGCGGCGCCTCCCCCTTGAACTCAACATCACATTTAGTTAGATGTGATAGCGGCCCCGCGATGCACGAAAAGTCCTTGACAAAGCGCCTATAGTAGGCAAACATGCCAAGGAATCTGCGAACTGCCTTCTTGTCGACTGGCTACGGGAACTTTGCGATGGCAGCTGTCTTTTGTGGGTCGGGGCGTACTGCAGGTTAGCTGCTGACGTGGCCTAGGAATAGCAGCTCATCGTAAGCGAAGCGAGACTTTTCCGGCTTCAGAGTGAGCCCTGATGACTTGATGGCTTCTAATACTGTCGCAAGCCGCTCAAGGTGATCGTCAAAATTTCCGGCGAAGTCGACGACGTCATTCAAGTAAACGTGACAGGTCTGCCACTTGAGTCCTGCAAAAACCGTGTCCATCACGCGCTGGAACGTTGCAGGCGCCGAGCACAGTTCAAATGGCATAACCTCGCACTCGTAGAGGACGTCTGGGGTGATGAAGGCCGTCTTTTCGCGATCTCTTTCGTCGACTTCTATTTGCCAATAGCCAGACTTGAGGTCCATGGACGATAATTATTTAGCGTTGTAGAGCCGATCCAATGCGTCGTCTATCCGTGGGAGGGGGTATACGTCCTTCTTCGTGATCTTGTTCAGACGACGATGATCGACGCTGAAACATAGGATTCCGTCCTTTTTTTTCACCAAGACTACAGGTGATGCCCACGGTCTTTTGGACGGCTGGGTGATGTCGTCGCGCAGCATTCCTTCGGCTTGGTACCTTATGGCTTCACGCTCTCGCGTCGAAACTCGGTATGGGCCCTGGCGGAGAGCTCGAGTGCACTCTTCGGTTATTATGCGATGCTTTGCGACTGGGGTTGCTCGAATCCTTGATGACTTCGAAAAGCACTCTTTGTATCGTATTAGTAGACTTCTGAGCTGTTGTTACTTAATCGTGGGGAGACATGGATTTATGTCGAAGTCTGGCTCGGGAACTACGATCTTCGGGGTAGATGCGGCAGGATTCGAAAGGACAAACGCTTTGCTGTTTTCAAGAATTTCCTCGATGTATGCAATCGTCGTGCCTTTGTTGATGTGCTTGAACTCCTGGCTGAAGTTTGTCAGCAGCACTTTCGTGTTTCCTCCGTGCAATCGAGTGATCCCTCTTGCGACGCAAATTTCACGGTCGAGCAGTAGACGTTGGTCGCCTTCGATGACGCCTTCTACGTCAGCGGGTGTTTCGGTGCCGACCGAAATAAAAATGCTCGAGCGAGGCAGGATGCTCACTTGATCTTCGAGCGCACTCAAGGCGCGGTGACTATAGGAAGGCTCTCCGGTGGTATCGCATGATCTTCCGACACCGTTATTGACTTCGACTTCAGGTCGATGACCGCTCCTTGTTGGTTGAGGAAGTCCATGCCGAGAATGACGTCTCGTGAACACTGTTGGAGGATAACGAAGGTGAAAGGGTAAGTGCGGTCGTGAATGGTAATTCTTGGCGTGCGCATTCCAGTCGGCGTTATGAGGTGTCCTCCAGCGGTCCGAATTTGAGGGCCTTCCCACGTAGTCTTAACTTTCTTCAATTGGGTGGCGATGTGTCCGCTCATGACGGAGTAGTCAGCCCCTGTGTCGACTAATGCGGTGACTGCGTGGCCGTCCAGAAGTACGTCGAGGTCGGTGGTTCTTTGTCTTACATGACAGTTCGGTCACGGCATCGGATCACGACTCCGTCGCGTTGACCTGTGGCTGGTGTGTGACGTCGTCTGGTCGTCTTTCGTCGTCGCATTCTTTGCTTCCAGACTTAGTCGGGACGGCGGTGTGTCGTTATGTCGTCGAGGTAGTTTCTTTGGCGTCTTCGTCGGCGGCGGAGGATCTTCGTCAGTTCGACGAACAGCAACTGCACCTCCATCGGTTGCTGCTTTTAGTTTCCCGGATATGGTCTCGCTGACCGGCCACGGATGGGCCAGTGTATGGTCGGCGCTGCGGCGACAGGTAGCGGCCTGGTGATGGCGAACGCGACGGTCTTCGAGAGCTCCACTGAGTAGCGGCGAGGTAGTCGGCGATATAGCGAGGGCGTTCACCTTGCTGCGGGCGCGGAACGTTGACGGCGAAACCTCGCAGTCCCATCTCCCGGTATGGGCATCGTCGGTAGACGTGACCCGCTTCTCCGCAGTGGTAGCAGAGCGGGAGGCGGTCAGGAGGGCGCCAAACGTCTGTCTTCCTCGGGTAGCTGCGCTGGGTGACGGGTGGGCGTGCTGGCGGCGGCGGCGGTGGTCGGCGGAATTGCGGCGTTACAGGGCCCTGGCGTGGTCGTGGAGGAGGACCTTGACGACGTGCTACGGCGGCGTAGGTCATCGCTTCTGGATGGGGTTGCGGTAATTGAGGTCGCACCTCGGAAACTCCAAGCGACCTCTGAACCTCATCTTTCACTGTGTCAGCGATCGAGGCCACTTGAGGCTGCGACGACGGGAAGATCTTCTGAAGCTCCTCTCGTACGACTGCCCTGATAGCATCGCGCAGGTCGTCGGAGGCCAGTGATTGAACTCCTGTGTAGTTTGTAGAGTTGGTGCGGTGGTCGAATTGCCGGTTTCTTATCTCGAGTGTCTTCCCGATTCTGGTGGCCTCACGAAGAATCTCGTCGATGGTCTTCGGTGGGCTTCGTACCATTCCTGCAAAAAGTTCCTCCTTCACACCACGCATGAGTAGGCGGGCTTTCTTCTCCTCGGCCGTTTCAGGGTTGGCGTGGCGGAATAAATGGCTCATTTCCTCCGTGAAGATCGCGATTGTCTCATTACCCGTACAAAAAATAATTGGGAAGGCATTGAAGAATCATTGGTGAATGTTGAGTTTTTCATTTAGGAATGGTGGAAATTTTGTTGGAGAATTGTTGGGTTGACTGTTGAGTGGTCTTGAATATTGACCAGTGAAATTTATTTGAAACACCATCGGGTGTCTCAATGTTGAATAACTGTTAAGTTACCATTGAAATTCGAGTGCGCTTAGACGGTTCGTTGTGTTAATTTTGTTGATTGGTTGTTGGGTTAATGTTGATGCTGCATGGAACTG
Organism: Dermacentor variabilis; assembly: GCF_050947875.1. Classification (NCBI taxonomy): domain Eukaryota; kingdom Metazoa; phylum Arthropoda; class Arachnida; order Ixodida; family Ixodidae; genus Dermacentor; species Dermacentor variabilis. The sequence goes on from NW_027460329.1 coordinate 80,062, forward strand.
ACGTTGTGGTAGTTCAGTTGACCTGTTCTTCAGTTATTGTTCTCACAGCACTGAAAAGTACGTTGTAACCCAGTTGAGATGGCATTGAGATTTCAGGAGTCGCCGTTGAACTATGAATGACATTCCGTTGGGCTAGTGAATTTTATTCATAAATTTAAATTGCTTTGCTATTCACACTTGCATGCCCCGGTGCCTGCTCATAACTTTCACGAACACAAACAAAAGCAAAGGAGAGACTGATCAATTTTAAGTACCTTTATTCACACTAAAGATGCGTGCCCATGAAACTTCATTACAGTACATAAGGCACCACTACATCGAACCTGGAGACATAGGCTAGTACCTACAGCACTCTTAACAGTGTAAATACATCTGAAAAAAGCTGTACATATGAATTCAATCGAAAGTATCATTGTGGTCTTCACTTGCGACTAAAGTTTATGACTAGAAGGCAAAGCGACTCAAAAGGCAGGGCTTAAGCTTACCCTTTAACAACCAACTTTGAACATATTAACATTTGAAGCTGCTTGCTTGTAAATACACACATCTGTATACGTTACATTAATATCTTTCGCACACTAACCCATCGCAGGAACAGATACGGCTGACTGTGAGAAGGCAAAATAACAGATTGGAAACAAATGACTTCACGTAAATATATACGAGCTTTAGCACACGTCTTTCACCACGATTAAAACTTAATAAAGTACCAAAGTGGACTTGTCTGAGCTTTCTGTCTTCGAGAAGCATGTATTTTCAGGTTGCCCAATTTTTTTATAAAATTACATAACTCAACTTAGCTATTATATCATGAGACATCATTGAGAAAGTTGTCGGGCATGGTGAACACCTGAATCATGTTTCTGACGAGCCAGCTTTGGAAGAACAGTAAACCATTTGTATATGCTAAATTTAAGTACAGAAGAGTTTGTGGGTGGTATTTCCTCAATTTAGTGAGCTCCTTTGCAGTTAATTTTTCTGGACTTGCACAAAGCTAATTAGAGCACTTTTTGGGGCCTTTTTCACTATACCCAGCAATTGAGTGGTACCTCAGTCAATAAAGAGATACGGCAAGGCTAAAACGTTGAACGATAAGAGAAAAAATATTTTAAGAAAAAAATAATTTTATTGCATAAAATACATAAAAGTTGCATAAAAATTGGGACAAAACAGCAACAAAGACGAAGTCAGATACAGCACCAGTGTTGAAAAAAAAATACGAGTGATACACATGCATATTTAAGCTCAAGACAATTTTTTCTCCAATATATACAACAAGATCACATGCACTGACGGCATAAAAGAAGGTTCCTGCGCCTGGAGAAGGCAGCACAACTAGAGCTTAGTATGTTTAAAAAGTACGAATACTTGCATACCTACAGGCATGTGACATGTCATGCCTTGAATGAATGAAATTCATAAATCTTAACACAAATGAAGTTACCATCACTTATTGGCTTCCTCAGGGGACTCCTTGAAGTTGAACTAGAAAAATGTACATCAGTGTTAAAAAACAGAGAAGACCCTATAGCGTCCTTCCCGAAATAAACAGCGCAAATATTTTATGTATGAGTTCTATGGACACTTCGCCAATTCGGTGTACATTTATATTTGACAACCACCCAAACAGAGACGAGAAGGATAAATTAAGGTAGGAACACACATGAGCGCTGACTCAACTAGAAGTTTATTCGTGAAGACAAAGATTTGGAACACACTGGCCAACTTCACAAAGAAAAAGCCATGGATTTGCAGAAGAAACAGCCCGGCACAACAAAAGAAGACCAAAAGACTTGTCCTCTAGAACAAACATGTGCATCAAAAACAAAAAAAACATGAAAACTGAAAGGTGTCTCCTTTAATTGATATTAACGATAAATACTGCAGCAACTCTTTCCCACTAAGGGTCATAGAAATCTTGCTTAGGAATTTTTTTGTGTGATCAATAAATAATTCTTCCCTAAGTCCTTTGGTGTTCTGGTCTTTGTGATGAAACAACCGTTCTTTCTGCTCTATACCTCAACACCAGAGGAGTTCCAGATACAATATTTATTGATCGCAAACGAAAGAAATGCATAACCAAGATATCTGTTGCCATTAGTGAGAAAGACTTGCAATTCTCATGAGCATTTCTCGTTGGGTAGTATCAATCATCGACAAATATTTCGCTTTTTCTAGAAATTTCGCCGATAGTTCTCGTTTTTCACGGACGTTTATTCTACATGGCATGGCTTTTTCATATTTTTTTCTTGCCGCTCGTGGCTGTTTCTGCCACGCATGCACGGCTCTTTACCTTTGTCAAGTTGACCAGCGTCTTTAATACCTCTGTCTTCAAAAATAAACTTGCGCTCGTGTGTGCTCCTACCAATTTCGTCGTCCGCCTCTGTTCGCGCTGCTGTTTCCAGTAGGCACGTATCACTTGGTTAGGCTGGTAAACATTCTCGCAAGAAAAGGGGAATACGTTCCCTCAAAAACTAGCCCATCCTTCGCTACTAAATGCAAGAGCAAATTGAAAGTAAGCCTTCACACCATCCATGCGGCAGCTAGTACACCACACAGCCGCACAAAAACAGATAAAAATCGCACTCGATGGAGAGCGGCAACTGATATGCGAGCTTGCTAGTGAATCAGCCACATATCAACGGGTGTCTCTTGCACGACGCCAAGCTGCTCGTGACGTAGAACACTTTAGCTTCTCGGCGTTTGCTGCATGCGTAACCTGCGAGAAGGGAATGCGGACAGAAAATGAGATAGCGCGGATTCAGAATCTGCCACACACTGCACATAACTACGCACAAAATAGAAGTACACACTATACTGGCAAGTAAAAATTTTCGACTCTTTACGAGCGCTGTCTAGAAAAGGAAGAAATGGGATGGTACGGTGAATGTTAGCTAAGACACGCACAACGATGTTTCACAGCGGGGAGAAATATTCCCGGCTCTCTTGCACAACCAAAGACCACGCGACAGTGCACAGCCGATACCAAGCAGATATCGAATCTTTGGGTAGAAGTCCAGCATCAGGAATAACCTAAAGATACGCCGAGAGCGATGCGAGTGTGAGCATGCCTGTACGAGTAAGAACATGCACCGCTTCTATGAAGATAGCCGCTCCGGCGTGTCTCCGATCATCCCACGCGATTTGTGTGCAGAACTTCGCGTACACGCCCTTGCGTGTTTTGCGCGGCAGCGTCTGCGCAGTGAGCTAGCTTCATGCACGCGTCATTCTTCACCGCGCAAACGGTGCTCGAGGCGACAACGCGCCGAGTGGCACTCCTTCCGCTTCTGCAAGCAACGCACATTCGGATCGGTGCAGCTCAAAGAGGCAGCAGAGAATGGTGGGATGTTTCGGTCATCGCCAATTAAAATTTCACAGTACGCCTTCAACAGAAACGCGCCGCGCTAGATAAAGATGTTTACTGCGGAAATCTGGCGGTGATAGGCGATAAAGCAAGCCCGTCAGCGGCTGCGTTCATTGCCGACGTCGTCATCACACCTGTGCTCATTTGCGCTCTGTATCCGTGTACAGTCACCGCGCGGAAGCTGCGACTCATCGGTTGGCCGTTCTCCGCAAATCCCAAATCCCAAATCTGAAAACTTTCCGATTTTGTGACATAGAAGTCCGGCTGTTCACTTATCTGTGTGCCTGGTGAAAAATATGCGCATTTCTTTTTTGTGCATTGTTTTCAGGTCTGCCAATACTTCTTAGTGATTATAGTATCTCCATTTATAAAGAAGCAGTTTACATATTTACAGCTTTTAAACTTTTGAGTCATCAGGGTATATTTTGTGCAGTATACTGCCTTTCTAGAAAATTTTCTTAGAACAATCGACTATTGATCACAAGAGATAGAGGAGCATACTAAAATTGATAAAGGGGGTGCAAACTTTGACTGTCAGTCGAAAGTCGAGTGTCCGTCGGTATCCAATGCCTTTTTCTCCTAGGCGCGTCCTTTGTGTTTTACTGGTACCCCATTTGTCAGGTTCATTTTGTACAAACTGGCCCAAGAGCTGGCACCAATGCTCCAGGAGCATACCGTTTGACTAATTGATCGGAGAGCTTCTCTCGTAACATAACAGGGATGTCTTGCGAGCACCATGCGACCAACCAACCTCTTTGGCTTCCGAAATGTAACCTTGCTTTTTTTTACAGTGTCACGGACTGGTATTTTTTAGTCGCAGTTAGTTATTACCTGTTTCGACATACTTCCTGTGAAGAACGAACTATCACATTCAATAACTTCTCCAAGGACAAACTTCACGGATGTTTGCGCGTATAAAGTTATCAAAGCAGAAGACAACTGAAATATGCGAAGCCTGTACCAGGGGTATTGCTTATGATGTCGGTGAAAATTATTATCGGCCACCATAATGCAAATGGCCTCCAATTGCGCCCTTGGCCAAGCTGACAAGCGATTGAATAGTGCCTTAAGGTGCTGGAGTACTGGAGTTCTGCAAAAGCACACAATGTATACGATGATTGCAAACATTGTGTTGGCGCAGTAAAGTCAACTGTGTCTCCAGTGACAGTATTGGCGCTCTCTTCAAATGAACCGTACGCGTGAAATTTTCGCTGTAAAATATGAAATGGTTTATTTGTTTGAGCTGCTGCTATGCGGGAAATGCTCCTTAGACTAGTGTCAAATATTACTCTGATATCTGAATGAGTCAATTTCGCATCCGCCGGGGTGGTAGTCGTTGTGGCTATTTCTGGAGAGTAGAATTTATATTCTATGACTGTGTTTTTTTTCCAAAATTAAGTTATCTGCCATTTCCTTTAGCGTAATAAAGGGGCAATTTTGATATCGCATTCAAAATTCGAATCAACAGTTCATTTTGCGTGGCATTTTTATGAATGAAACAATTGCACTTGAATTATTGACAGTATTATTGACTCCGGGATATCAAGAACTGTGCTATTTTTTGCGCTTCAAGAACGCTGCTGCAGGCTTTACCGAGTGCCGGCTTATTAGTAAGTGTAATATGTCCCATAGGTTTCTGCGATAAACCATTGTCTCTTGCAAAAGCATGCATTTAAGTTCTACGTACAAATAGTGCCGCAGCAGCTTTCAGAACAAGAGAGATAGAGACAGCCGAGTGTCTAAGATGTAGGCTTTTGTATATACACGATGTTGAAGCTTACAGGTACGAAAACTGCAGAGTAGAAAATTCAGCATAAGATATGTTCATGTCCGTCAAGGTCACAAATGAGCTGGCATATCGAGAATATTGGCCTGAAAAACGCATACCTATTCGTGCCCAATTCAAAACAACAAAAAATTACTGGCGCATTTCTATACTTTGAGATGGAAAAGTATTGCTCGAAGGTCCCAATTTTCGACCCTATGATGTCATTATTTCTTGGCTTAATTTATTTGCTAACTTAACCAATACATCGTCAAGATATATATATATATATATATATATATATATATATATATATATATATATATATATATATATATATATATATGTATATATATATATATATATATATATACATATATATGTATATATATATATATATATATATATATATATATATATATATATATATATATATATAACACCAATTATGCCAATGCTTTTCTCTATGAAAGAGTACTATCTTCAAAATGAATAAAGGTAGAATACCTTACTCGTATATCAGACACACTTTTTGCCTTTACCCTCTCTTACCTCTGGCGAAGCGTTGTTGAACAAATAAACTAAATTGTTTTCACTTTTACTCGAATGAATTTGCAGGCAGTTGCCGAGAAAAAGTTCATTGTTAACACCGTATTTTATTTCGTTTCGGTGCTTTGCTACACGCGTCCATGTGTCGCAGCACTGCTACTTTGGCTACATGACTTAGATAATTTATATGTGAAATCTGTTAAAATATTTCGACGGCACAGGTTAATTTTTTTCTCACGCTATAAGGAACTAAACTGTATTGCGGGAGACATACACTGATTGTGGGACACTGTATTGCGGGAGACATACAGTGTTAAAAACTCACTAGAGGGCTTTCGGTAAACAACCTATGTTATGGACATCAGAAGCTGAATAATCTGCTACCCGAAGAATACCATATGCCATGTTGATCGAAGTTGGCCAGCGGCTGCTCGCCAATCTGTTTTAAGAATACATGCTGATGCTCTTCAGGGGATATCACTGAAAACATTTGCGAGCCATAACACAGTCAAAGATAGCACGATGTTCAAAGCAACCTGTTTATAAAAACTGCTGAACTAGCCAATGTGTCCATCCAAACTCTTGAAATATCGCAAACACTCGCGTAATGACGCTACCCGTGTAAAAGCTGCACACATAACGTTGTAAACAATCCCTTCGTCCCAAGAATATTGCTACGGGATATTATTTCCAATGACCAAGAGTCGAGCAGTAAGAAGACGAAGACGACGATTGGAAGCTAGCGCGGGCTGTTACCTCTTGGACAACTGCGGCGTATTGTCTTGTAAATATACTTGTAAATAGCTTTTCGTCGGTTTCTTCCTACGTAACATATCTGGTGGAGGTGGACGTTCCCTGTACCTCGTCACGGAGCTTCGCAGTCGACGGTACGTCGAGCCTTTCTTCATGGCTCCCGGCGACGACAACTCGCCTCCGACACCTGCTGCGACTTCGACGACCTGCATCACTCTCCCCGCTCCCCGTGATCCTGGTGTATTCTCGGGAAATGATGGGGAACGCGTCGAGGACTGGTTCAGCCTGTACGAACACGTCAGCCGCAATAACCGGTGGGACCCTGCTATCATGCTCAGCAACGTAGTCTTTCACCGCGGTGGCACACCTCGAGTTTGGTATCGGACGCACGAAGATGAGCTGACCAGTTGGAATTCGCTTAAGCCAAAGCTTCGAGACTTGTTCGGCAACCCCTACGGTCACCAACTAGCCGCACAGAAGGCGCTTTCCGGTCGTGTGCTGATGCCAACGGATCCCTACCCAACGTACATTTAGGACGTCTTGGCTCTGTGCCGCAAAGTTGACGCACACATGACTGGGTGCGACAAGGTCTCCAACATCCTCAAAGGCATTGCCGATGACGCCTTGAACTTGCTCGTATTTAACAACGTGGCGATGGTGGATGCAGTTATAAAAGAGTGCCGCCGCCTGGAACTCGCTAAAAGCCGACGTATCGACCAAAAGTTTGCCCGTCTGCCCAATGCCCTAGCGACATCTTCCTGTGCCGAAGCTCCTCGTCCCAACAACACTGGCGGTGTTACCAGGATTGTCCGGCGTGAGATCGAGGCCGCCTATCCGGCTGCTTTCGACTCCAGCCCCTCCAATGCACCTGCAGTCACTGTTTCCCTGATCCAGGCAGTTGACCGCCAGGAGTTCGCCAACATGGGTAATCACACTATCTGCTCGGCCCACCACCCTGATACCCATCCGGCTTCATCGATTCACTCCGTCCCGCACCTTCTTACCCACCACGTTTCGCTGTCTACTGAATGGCGCACCGTAGAGGATAAGCCCATTTGTTTTCACTGCCATCGAATTGGGCACATTTCTCGGCACTGTCGCAGTCGCTGGTGTTCCCTGAACCAGTCTACATTTACTGCCTACTCTCGCCCCCAGTTAGCCTTTCTCCTCCCTATGCTGCCCGATCAGATATTGCCGCCACCGATTCTCCTGCGCCGAACCGCCCCTATTCTCATTCGCCTTCGCCCCAACGACGACAATCTCGCTCCCCCCAGCCCCGTCGCTCCTATTCGCCGACTCCCTTCGGACGCCGCTCCCAGCCGGAAAACTAGACGACGCAGCGCCTCGAGGTGACGCTGCATTGCTTCCTACGCCGCCAAATCGTCTCCTCACGTTGCCCACTCATCAGAACCTTCACGACGTGCAAGTCGACGGTGTTCCTGTACCTGCTCTCATACACACTGGGGCGCATTTGTCGGTAATGAGCGCTGACCTTCGTAACCGGCTGAGGAAAATAATCACGACCGCCACGATGTCTGTTCTCTGTGTCGCCGATGGCGGAACAGCCCCCGTAATTGGTATGTGTGCCGCCCGCGTCTCCTTCGCCGATCGCTCCACTACCGTGCTATTCACAGTCATCGCTCACTGTCCCCACGACATCATCCTCGGCTTAGGCTTCCTCTCTGCACATTCTGCTCTTATCCATTGCTCCGCCAGTACTCTCCGCCTCGACCTGCCTGTTCTGGATCCCGCTGAACAACACCCTACACGCCTCAGTTCCGTCGACTTCGTTCGCTTGCCACCTTCGGCACTGACTTACGTTGACTTCGTGTCGCTGTTAATGAAACTGTTGTGTTAATAAAGTATTATTCTTATTATCATTACAGAACAACCACGCAAAGAGCTAAAGCAGGATCAGCATGACAGCCACTCGAAGACAGATTTGGATGCCGAACCTAGCCACAGTTGTAGCGACAACAGTCAAGATGGTGCCTCTAAGTTGGTGACAGTGAGTAAAACAACAAGCACCATGCCCAAGGGCGGTTCGTTCAGAAATGTGGCTTCTGGCTGCCATCTCGACACCGTGAGCCGCAGCACCTTCTGCCTACCACCTGCAAGCAGCTGCTGCGAATTTCTACATCTTGGTGAAGATATAATGCCCTGCACCAAGGAAGATGGGTCCGCGTGCTGTTCAAACAGTGAGATCGGCCAGCCACGGCAAGATAACGAATCAGACAAAAGAAATCCTGAAGAGGATATCGCCAAGGATCCGGACAAGATCAGTGTAGGCACCCAAACAGATCCGGAAAGCGAGGAGCTTATCTCGATCGCATATCAGTATAAAACAGTGTTTTCAAATTACTTTGAAATCTCGCTGAGGTCACTTAAGTTTGCAACTGAATATATTGTAAAAATAATATCCGCCGGGTGGCAAGTCTTCCGGAGCCATATCAAGCATGTCCTGCAAGAAGAAAGTGGACCCCAAGGCCAAATCATAAAAGAAGCTCTAGAAGCTATGAAGACATGTATTTAGGAGAGCTTCCGTAAAGAAGTTTTTTACCAGAATATGCCCAACAGGGCGAAGCCCCTGGCTGAGTGGACTCTGGTGCAGGCCGTAGAAAAAGTGATGCAATACTTCAAGCAATGAGCTTGAAGTGAAGTATTGCGAGCGCCGCAATTAAGTTCAGCACGCTACATCTGCGAAAAGACAGAAGAAGAGTAACAAAAGATTAGCTTTATTACAAGACTTGAAGCATGCGTGCGAATATTGTTAGGCCAAAAGCCTAAGTGGTAGTCCATTGTCCAACACAGAAAAACATATGACTCAAGTACGTATATATTTGCTTAACGAGTAAGAACTTCGTTTACATGGACAACAATTAATTTGTGACAGAAAGGTATCTCGTTTGGCAAGACAAGAAGCTGCATTTACAAGTGACGTCAAGCTTTCTGGTTGCGTTCATTTTCACACGCACAGCGTGCCGATCTATAGAGCCGCACAACTCTAATATTGGTTCAGGTAGACATTGCTGCAGCAAGCAAACTTGGTCAAAGGTAATTGCTTGCCTTGTGTTTGCTCGTGAGAAGTTAATGTTATGTTGGAGTACGGGAAGTTCGTGTTGAGTATTTTGTGAACTAAGCGCGGGATCTTGTAACTGATCATCATCATCATGGGTATCATCATCATATTTATGTCTACTGCAGAACGAAGGCCTCTCGAAGCAACCTCCAATTACCGAGTGCTGCGCCATCCGATTCCAACCAACACCCGCAAATTTCTAAATTCCGTCGCACCACCCCATGTTCTGCCTTCCCCTACTACGCTTCCCCTTCTCTTGGTACCCTTTCTGTCACCCTGATGGCCCAACGGTTATCGAATCTGCGGGTTGCATGACTTGTCCAGCGCCATTTATTCTTTTAATGTCTTTTAGAATACCATCTATACCCGTTTGTTCTCTGATCCAAACCGCTGACTTTCTGTCTTTTAAGAATATGCCTAGCATTCTTCGTTCCCTCGCTCTTTGCGCGGCCCCTAACTTGTTCTCAAGCTTCTTTGTTAGCCTCCAAGTCCCAGCGCCATACGTCAGCACATGTAATATGCACTGTATGTACAATTTCCTTCCCAATGATAACGGTTAGCTCCCAGTCAGGAGCTCCGGACCTCTGCCGTATGCCATCCAACCCATTTTTATTGTTCTGTGAATTTGCGTTTCATGATCAGTGCGGCCTGTGGTTAGTTCACCTGCGTAGACGTTCTCCATCACAGACTCCAGTGGCTGACTTGCGGTCTTGAACTCTTGTTCTCACACCCGGTCATTTAGCATTATTTTGGTTTTCTGCATAATAATCTTCAGCCCCACGTTTGCACACTCCCTGGTAAAGTCCTCAATCATTTGTTGTAACTCGTGCTCAGTGTGGGGGAATAAAACAGTGTCATCGGCAAACCGAATGTCGCTGAAGTATTCGCCCTCGATCCTCACTCCGAGACCTTCCCATATTGTAAGTGTTAAAGCATAATAAAAAGGATGCGGAGGTCAATAAACATTGCTAGTATAGTGTTGAATACAGGGAAATGGTATTGCTGAGGCGCGCTTTTCCAACTGCAGTATAAGTGTTAGGTATTTTTTTATGTTAAGTTAGGTTAGGTTAGGGTGCAACTAAGCAAAGCTCGACAAAGAGAGAAAGAGAGAGACTCAAATTTTATTTAGGCCAGCAATCACGAGGGAGGACGCTGCCTTCCTCCGTCTTGCGGACGGCCGAGATACCCTGGGTCTCTCAGATAGGATACCTGTTTGCTTGCAGGAGGCGCCAGGCTACCGTCTGTTTTTCGGTCAACTCTGGATGAACTTGTGGGTACTGGGCCCTTCCCAACCGAAAGTAATCGCTGATATCTCAGTATCTGACCATGCGGTCTCCTTTCTTTCCCGGCTGGGTTGGCTCGCTTGCCCGGAGATTAAGTACACGAGAAACATTGTAAGTGGATTCGTTGCCGGGGGGAGAAGAGGTCGCACGCATTAGAATAATTTGGATTGTCGCGCGATGGTGGTCACTGTTAAAATTTAGAATTTTGAGCGCCTCTGTCAACATGAGTCCTTGTGTGAAAATATGAACTACGATCTTTGAGCTGCCTATGATAACTCTATCCTTGGTGAAGGCCACCGCAAACGCTATTGCTCAATCCTCCGACAGTGTGGGTTCGTCTGTTCTCATGTTTCTGCTGGCTAGGTGCTCAACGTCCGCGTCTACCACTATGGCCTTCCCTTTGAGTTCTCTATATTCCGCAGCGTCTACGTAGGCTAAACCTTCTACATCTATGATATTTGCACTGAGCGTGGCGCGCCCTTGCCTCTCGTCGCTTATTAAGGTGCTCCCGGTGCATGTTCTTTGTTAGTGGAAGAATTTTAATGTTCATCCTCGCGTCTAAAGGTAGGCGGAGTTTCGTGCCTTGTCAAGTCAAGTTTCCGCAGAACGCGTCCACCCGTGGGACTCAGTTCGTGTCTTTCATATTGGGTGATGCTGTTCGCGTGGATTCATTCATCAAGCTTGTTGTTTTGCCTCAGTTTTAAGCGTTTATCTTTGCGTGTCGTGAAAGGGATGCCAACTGCCTGTTTTAACGCTCGTCCGATGATGCATTCCATCTTGCTTTTTTTCTGCCACGCAAAATAAACGACGCGGCTGATGACGAAGGCCAGCGCCAAACGAATTAAGCCGTCCTCCCTCATGCCGTAGTGCGCATTGGCACTCCGTTCGATTGGTCTTAGTGTTTGCTGGGCGCTGTTCTCTATCGTATTGATAGTATCGAGGATCCTGCCTTCCGAATGCAAAGGGGGCCTTTCACCGTTGTCAAAAAACCTAATGACTTTGAGTAAAAGGCTATTCCTGAATTTACTTTCAATGAGACGTATTCTTGTACTTTATTAGGATAGGCGCATACAATGAAATTATGTAAGCATAGGTGCACATTATAACCGGTGCCAAGCCGGAAGGATGCAAGGTACAATTGGGTATTTTTGTGACAAATGATATAATGATTTCTTAAGGGAGTGCCTGTTGATGTTGTATATGACCTAAGTTACCTTGGTGTTTGCGCCAACATGTCCTAATATAATTCGCACTGCCAGACTTTTCTTAGGCGAACAGTAGACTAAAATCACATTACATATTTTGTAATATAAACAATTATTTGCCGCTCGACAGGCCTCCGAAACGGGAAATGAGTGTGCCAGAAATTGTTCATTCAACTCTATAGCAGACCGTGGAAATTTATCATGATTCTGCGGCAGAAACAAAATCCAGAAAAACACCAACAACAACGACGCACGGAGCGGTACGCAGGAAGGTGGCGTTTCCTTTGATCTTCCCGGCGGTCGCCATTCAATTTAGGCTTCCCATCATAAAGCTACAGAGCGCTGCACACTGTTCTATAAAATTCAAAATACTGAGAAATCTAACCTTGCGTTGCCTCTGTGGCACGCGCTCCTCATCGCTGTGTCCACGTTCCTCAGGGGCTGTCAGAACACCATGCATAGGTTGCACCGTAAAATCGTGCGCTTAGCTTGATCAACCTTCTCTCATCGAGTATCACTAGAACATTAAGAAAATTTGCCATACGCATAGCAGCTAAATAAAAACTTTATCTTTTGTGCGTAAAAAAGTATTGCTCACATTACGAAACATTGTGCCGGACGAAGCTCTACAGCAGCAAAGAAAACGATGTGCTTTCTCGACATACTGCAGTTGCTAAGTTGGGGCACCATGCACAGGAACATGCTGGTGTTGCTTTCTGGACCTCTTAGGTACAACATTACGTCAGGAAGACCGAAATATATAGCGCCGAGAACACATCGCAGCCACGGCGAACGACAGAGCGCACACTGCAGCTCGAGCTACGGCTCACCAAGCCAGCATCTCCAGTACATGCAGCAACCTCCCCTCCCAGGCGCTCCAGAAACATACACACAGAGACTTGAGACAACTCGGCCTTGTCGCAAAGTATGTGTCTCAGAGGAGAAGCGTTAATGGTGGTAGGAGGCATACGTACTTAAGGCTCTTCGGATTACACGAAACGGAAGCAGACATAGCTACAGCGGTTCCGTTACACAGAAGGCGAATGCTGCTTTAAGCTCCTGAATGCCCGGACCGAAAATGCTGAGACAGGACGACAGTTCTCAGGGCGCCTCTTGGGATGTTTCGACCATTGGCAAGTGCTAGCGAAGACCTCGAAGTCTTCTGAAGCATTACGCGACAAGATTGTGTCCGAAGAGTTTATAACACGTTGCGACGCGAACTTGACTATTTTCTTGAAGGAAAGAGGATGTCGTTGTCTGTACACGCTAGAAACGACGGCAGCTTAGTGATTCGAAGCCCAGGCAATCATGAATGTCGCTAAGCCGAAAGAAGAAAAAGGGAAGCCTATGCTCATTGTTTGAGTGGGCACTACAAACAAAGGCAAAGGAAAGCGTATTTGCGTTCTGTCCAACAAGCCGGACGCAGTGCTTCGGACTGCTAGATAAACTCCTGAGCATCGAAGTCACCACTGTGCGGGACGTGCAAAGAAGACAGGACATCGATCCGTTAGTTGTGTCTCTGACCCTGGAAAACGACGGGAATTCGTGGACGGGAAACGCACCGGCCAGTCGCCAACGGCAGCATACGACATCTGCCCTCACGCGAGCCACCTATTGTTCGTAGTCGACCTCATCACCGGCACCCACCTTCTCGTCGACAGCGGAGCCTAGCTGCCTATCCTACCCGCCCCGGCCGGAGATAGCCAATGCGGTAAGCCCATGTCCACGCTTCACGCTGTGAAGAACACTGTCTTCCCGGCCCATGGGCTCAAGTAAATAGCTCTGGAAATCGGACTCCTATGCTTGTACAGATGGTTGTTTGTGATCTCTTATGGTCAGATTTGCCACCCTGGCAGCAGAATTCCTCAGCCTTTTCAAAGGAAGATGAGCGTGTTCGCGATTAAGGCGTAACGGATAATGACTCATGCCTTGATGTCCTTTGCTTGCAGTTCAACCTCACCTTACTGGCATCCGTATGCTTCGGCCGGTCTCAACGTACGACAATATACTTACTGAGTGCCTGCAACTCACGAAGCTCGGAAAGGATGGGTTGCCCGTAAAGCTCAAGGTCATGCATGATATCCCCACCAGCGGCCCACATTTCACTTCGCGGTCACGGAGGCTCGCTGGACGGCGGTTGGAAGTGACGCTTCTTCAGTTCGAACACATTATCCTGCTCGGTGTTATTCGTCCTTCCTTCAGCAATTACTCTTAATCTCTCCATCCAGTCGCAAAGCAGGAATGTGGTGCCAGGCGGCGCATTGGTTAGTACCGATTTTTGAAAGTCATCACTAGTCCGGATAAATATTCCCTTCCCCATATTTATGACTTCGCCGCCCTTCTCACAGGAACAAAAATATACAGCAAGATCCATTTGATCAGCGCGTAGCACCGATTCCTGCCGAAGCCAGCGACATTGCGAAGACAGCTATCACTACTCCATTTATTTTTGTTTATTTATTTATACAATATTGCAGGCCCAAATGACGGCCCAAGCAGGAGGGGAAGAATACATAAATATTTACTCATGCACGTATATATATACATACAGACATGAAAAGAAAATAAAAATCAATGCAACATATGTAAATATCATAAGAAAACAAAAAAATGAAAGCGACGACTAATAAGATTAAGCCACCCAGTTATGATATAGGCTGGAAGATCTACTGACTGTAGCTTTTCTATAAATTTATTGTGAGGTACAAGAGCACTTGTAATGTTGGGAATAATTGTGGTTAATTGTGTCACAGTAGAGAAACACTTCCGGAAACCATGCTGATGAGGAGACAGTACGTTGTTGTACCTTAGGAATTGGGTTATTTCATTAGCTATAATATGTTGTATTAACTTGCAACTCGACGAAACTAAAGACATAGGACGATAACTAGTTACTAGGGTTCTGTCACCTATTTTCGGTATGAGAACGACACGTGCTGTTAGCCATTCTGTAGGAAGATAAGCCGAAGATAACGAGGAACGGAAGATAACAACAAGAAAAGGGGCTATCGCTTCATCATATCTGCGCAGAAAAGCGTTCGGTATGTTGTCTGGACCTGGAGATGATTTAGCGTTGAGGTTAAGCAGCATCGACACAGCAGCCGGCTGCAAAACAATATCAGAGGTCGAGTTGCATGACATGCGGTTAACGTTTATACCACCATCCAAATGCGAAAAAACATTCTGAAAATAATTACTGAAGTGCTTCGCGATGCGTGGTTTTTGCAAAATGACATGGCCCTCAAGAACAATTTGGTTAATTGGCTTCGTTTTTGTGCTTAGAAAAGCCCAAAATTTTTGGGGTCCCGTTTGAATGAAATTTAGCAATGTATGGTGAAAATACCAGCGCTCAGCTAGCCGTATTTCTTGGTTTGGATTATTTTGCATTTCGTGAATTGAAACGCGTGAGGCAAATCGTCGTCTTAAGCGCTTAACTTCTCTTTTAAGGTGCAAGATCTTTCTCGTTATCCAGGGAGTAGTCTCGGGAATTTTTTTAGTTCTATTTAGAATAAAGTTCCTGAGGCAGTGAGTGATAACTCCCTTAAATTTGGCCCAAAGAACAGTAGTATTGTTACTTTGAAAGTTATCAAGGCAATGCTCAAGATAATCCCAGACACTTTCGTCTCTGGCACGAGAAAAATCTTGAAGAGTGATTGTTTTAGATTTTTTGCATTAAGCACTTCCAAAGAACAAGAAAAATATACCAAAATATGATCGGAAATTCCAGGTTCCACCGAAGCAAAAAATGAGTACGTTATCGGAAATGAGTACGTTATCGGAAATTTGCAAAGAAAAACTCACAGTTCCGCCCGAAACACGAAGCACCGGTTGTGATATCAAATAATAGATATCTGTACAAATTAAGGGTATTAATTTTATCGGCCGCGTAAAGATTTGAAGATTCGATTACTAAATAAATTGTCTATGATACAATGTGTAAGCGTGACTCAACGAGGACGTCGAAAGAATCATTCACACAGAGACAGCGCAGTCTTTGTGTGTCCGCCTCTTTCTACGTCATTGTGGGGTCGCGCTAACAGATTCTTTGATAGAATGAAACCAGCCTACCCATGAACGTCTTTTAACGCATTAACGAGCATGTTGCCACGCGAACACAGGTAAACGTGAACGCTTGTCCCTCTATGAGCGCGGAAACTTGGTCTGAAAATTCTTCGGATAGGAATCGCGGCAGCAGCCAGCGAATTGACCTTCATGCCTGTCTCGCTTCAGGGCCAACGAAACGTCGAA
This sequence comes from Dermacentor variabilis, assembly GCF_050947875.1. Taxonomy (NCBI): domain Eukaryota; kingdom Metazoa; phylum Arthropoda; class Arachnida; order Ixodida; family Ixodidae; genus Dermacentor; species Dermacentor variabilis. The sequence goes on from NW_027460329.1 coordinate 96,308, forward strand.
AGCATAGCGCATACAAAGCTGCCGCCAATTTGCGCACACTGCAAACATCGCCGATCGCTTTGAAGATGAAGCTCACGCGGGCGCGCGCTTTAGCCTTGCTGCAGATCGTTTTCACGACAAACGAGCGAGGGCAACGCGTCGCTGCGCCGTCCCACTAAGCGTCTAATACGGAACCACGATTCGCCTGGGCCAACACCGAAGTAGACGCCGCGGTTGTCTCCACTCTTTGCGGACCGGCTGGCAAGGAGGACATCGAGGAACCATAGCAGCCATCGGAGAAGAGCGCCCCTCCTCCCTCGCCGCGCGTGCCACTCGACGAGGCAGGCCTCTGGGCCGCGTTCCTCGCTCACGCATTCCAGATTGAACACCGTTCGCCGGCACAGCCTCACACAGCCACTTGCGTAGCCTCACGGCGATGCGAACGGCAACGGCAGAAATGCGCTTACAGTGTCAAAATAATTTCTATCGCAATAAAAGGAAAAGACTAAATTTAGCACAGCCTATGGTTAAATTATGTAAAAACATATTGGATAACGGAACATGAGTCCCTGTGACTGAATTCCAAAGCGGAGGCCCCAAACCAAAGAGCAAGAGGTTGTGTTAAGTCTAGGACATATATATGATAATGTATTTCGAATGTTGTTGTCCTTGGCGCACTAAAGCTTCGAGAAGTTAGAAGGAAGTGGTGCACTGCGTGTTCGTCATTGCAAAACGAGCAGAGACGGGACGGAAACAAAGCCGACCTGTGTGAATGGAAATTCGGGGAGGGAATGCGGCAGCCTGATTTTGTGAGACCTCAAGCGTGCCCGTCTTACAAGACTCACTACGCCAGGAAATTCCAGGTGTTTATAATCTGGAGAAGCATCCAGAAGCGGGTTTTATAAGCCTCTAGTAATTGATTGAATCCGAAATCTAGCCGCCGTGATATTGATACGTAAAGCAAGCGAGGCGTGACTGCTTGCAATGTATATACATTGAGGCACACCGCAGCAACCATGGTAGTGCAATGCGTGCACACAAGGCGGACCAGTCTTCTTCGTCGTCTAATTCTGCGAGAATGTCTCCGTCGGAATGAGTTCGCTTTGTAACATTACCCGCAGTGGTCGGAGCATCGTCTCGCTGCACCTTAAACATTCATGTTAGAAGGAGTGCGGTATGGATTCAGTCTGCTCACGTGAATTATGCCCCAATGAGCTATCGCAGGGAGCACAGTCGGCGAGACGGGAACCAGCTTTTAGGGAACATCCATGAACTGGCGGACGATCAGGCAAGGAACCGTGTACCGCGACAACTTCTGTCACAAGCCAACACAATGCAACACACAGCGCAGGAGAACAAAGGCACCGGTTGAGAAACGAACTTCCTGAAGCCAGCTTTCATAAAACTACTTTTGGGTCGCTTGCGAGGCCAACAGCTTAGTGCAGGCGGTATCACGTGCGAGATCGGCAAGAGCGATGGCATCATGCGCATACTCGCTAGGGGGCTCTGTAGCAGCCGAATGTAGAGTGTGTACGAGCCGAACGTCGGTTCACGACTAAAGAACATATATATAGCGAATAACCGACGGTGTCGTGACGCCACCAGTTGCAGGCAAAGGTACCCTATGGTAACACCGCTTTCATGTCACAGTGTTCACCTGAAAAATACACTGAATCCGTGTCTGTGAGGGTGTGGTTTAAGCACTCGGAGAAGCCTTTTCATTGGGGGTTGTAGGAAGTCGTCAACTTGTGTTGCGTTGAGGAAGTGCGCAAAAAGTCGTCGATTACGTGGGACAAAAATGCGCGCCCTCGGCTGCCGTTGTTTCGAATAACATCGTGGAGTAAAACGTAGGCAGAGCTCGAGCGATTGCATACCTGCTTTCACAAACTATGGAAAGGCGACGGAAATCTAGCCGGATTTTGACTAAGGAAAAGATCCGAGAAGGCTCTTTTCCAATACGGAAGAATGTTTCAAAAAATGATTCAGTCGGGATGGAGAGCGCTTGAAGCAGTATATCAGGAAGTTCGACAGCTCGTTTCCGACGATTGCGTTTATCGCAGGAGGCCATGTAACGCTGGACATTGCGCCAAAAGAAGCGACGTCGAACACGGTCGTACGTGCGCGATACGTCAAGGTGACTAGCAGTTGATTCATCGTGAAGCCGATGAATGACCATAGAACACAGAGGTTTGAGTACAACGACAAGCAACTCACAGGCCTATAGCTGGACGTTGCGACGCTAAAGGGTGTCATTCAAAAGGACGAACATGCGCAGACACGGGTCGTTAAATCTACATTTGAGACGGCGGAGGAGCGATCGCAAGGAATCATCGCAACCTTCGTCATAAATCCGTAAAAAACTGAGAAAGAGACATAATTCAGGGCCTAAGTTCGATGTATGATACATCTGGTAGTTCAACAAGCTAGCGGGACAAGGGGCCCGCGCCCAGATGGAGCCGGCAAGACTTCAAGGTGACCTATTCAGAATACTGCATGCTAAAGGTGCAGCGCCAAACAACAAAGTCTTCCAGTAGGATCCTTCAGTGGAGAAAGCCCACCCAGTGCGTGATCGTCAGTGACAACATGAAAAGCTCGGCCGTAGATTTAAATACAGAAATTCGAAACCGTCCAGACAAGGGCAAGGAGTTCCCGTTTTCTAATAGAGTAGTTGCGTTCGGATTTCGAACACAGACGACCAGCGCACGCAATAGCGCGATGAATGCGCGATGGTTTTGGACCAAAACTGCACCGATGCCGCAACCACTAGCGTCCATGCGCACTTCGGGTAGAACAACTGGATTAATATATGCAAAATAGGTGGAATAGATAGAGCAACGATTGGCTGGGAGTTGGCGTACTTGTGGAGGACCCAAAAAACTGTACCTCTTGTTTCAGGAGTTTAATGAGTTGACGTGCGAGTGCCGCAATGTTTTTAACGAAATGGCAAAAGTAGGAGCAGAACCCCATTAAACTATGAACATTGCAGATCGTTTTGTCTAGTCTACGAAAGGGTAAGATGGGCGTTACTGCCCACAGGCACGATAGCGTCGGATTCTAATTTGATTATACGGGAAAAGATAATTCTGTAAAAAATAATGAGAATTTAAGGAATGTAACGATTATATAAACAAATGAATGACGAGCGCTGATCGGATAGAATTTTTCCGCACTAGGAGGGTGAATCAGAAAGTATATTCTCTCATTTCTTCTAGTAAAAAACGGCTGTAAAGGCGAGGTCAACGTATCATTCATTCTCAGCGGCCACCCTTTCTTGGAACAGCCCGGCCTTATCTACCAGTACCACCGCGGCACGGCACTGCTGTCAGTTAAAGATGGCGGTTCTGCTTCACACGTCCATGGCGTACGAGCAATGAATTGTGATTCATTTTCTGTAGAGGAAGGGACGAATGTCCATTGAAATCCAAAGGAAAATGCAGCCAACATAATGGAAAGAGCGCCCCGCGTCGACAAGTCTGAGGCGATGGTTTTCAAATTCGCAAAAGTCCGTGAAGACTTGCGTGGCAATGAGCGTTGGGGAGGCCGCGTGTGTCGCTGACAACCACAGAGGCAGTTCAGATTTAGAACCGCGATGGCGCAAATGCCTGAGCCGGTGTTGCGACTATATAGAAAAATAGTGCAATGTACATCGAATAGTGTGTTATATTTGTAATTACCTTTAGGTGCCCTATTTTGCCTTATAAAATAGCGGGTAAGTAAATTATTCTGCGCCCTCGTAGCTTTCTCGTTGCTTGAAGTGCTTATGGCCTCGGTATCTTTGCTTTGTCAACATGGGCACAACGATCGCATAGATCGAGCAAATTTACCAAACCAGCAATGTGTTTGTCCTCTGGGCTTCTGCCACGTCTACCCCGAAGGCCATAGTTCCGCAACCAGACTCAGAAACTGATCCAAGTCTCCCAGGGTGTAAGCAGCAATAGCTTAGAAATGTTGTGTTTTATGACGTCATCGAGGATTTCACGAACACCTGCTGCAAAGCATCTCGTAATAACCGAACACTGCGCTCAACCACTCCGCTGCGTCCCTTTCCGAGTTTCGATGCGAGAACGTGAAGCTGTAAGGCAACAAGTTGTTTAATGCGGTGCGCCGACTTCATCCAGCTGTCGAAAAGCCCGTGGGTAACTCGTGCTGTTTGGTGAAGAAAGCGGACGGGAATCTAGGTTCCTGCAGCATGGATTATCGCCCGCTGAACAGGATCACAAAGAAGGACGTATGTTCCTTCCCACAGATATACGATGCATTGGATCGGATCAGCCACGCTAAATACTTCTCGTTGATGGATCTCAAGTTGCATATTGGCAAATAGTAGAAGACGAGAGCGATCTCGAAAAGACTGCCTTCATCATGTCAGATGGTCGCTATGAGTTGAAGACTGTACTGTGCTCGGCGCCTTCAACGTTCCAACGCGTGACAAGACCGGTGTTAGCAGGAGTGAAGTGGCAGACCCGTCCTGTTTATTTGGACTACGTTGGGGTCATTGAAGTAAATATCGACCATCACGTTAGGCGGCTTCCGACGGTATTGGAGCCCATCGGGTGATCACAGTTAACTCTGAACGCCGAAAAATTTCCCTTCGCTTAGGAAGAACTTGTTTCCCTGGGACACGTCATCAGCAAATCAGGAGCTTGGCCCAACCAGAAGAAGACAACTGCCATCGCATAGTTTCAGCAGCCTATGAATAAGAAGGCAGTACGTAGATTTCTTGGTGCGTCTGCCTACTACACGCGTTTTGTCAATGACTTTTCACATATCGCAGAGCTCCTGACGCATGTAACTAAATGTGAGGTAAAGTGGCAAACGCCAAGGAACCACGCATTTCAAGAACTGAAGCGACGCATGCAGCCGCCGCCGGAACTTGCGCACGGGAACGAGAAATGCACACTGACACCAGAAGCCTAGGGCTCAGCCTAGGGCTTGACTTGACGACGATGACGAGGTCTTCTTTGGAATTATAGGCATGGAAGACTTCACTGAAGAGCAACGCGCAGACACGGAGCTGTAAATCCTCGTGGAGTATTTGGAAAGGACCACCCACGTTGTCCTTAAAATATTTAGGCGAGGATCGTTTTCGTTCTCGCTTCAAAATAGTTTACTCTTAAATGAGAACTTCTCGCCCATCCGGGCCAACTACAGCCTTGATGTTGCCTCAACATTCCGTACAGAGATACTGCACGCTCTACATGACGTTCCGACAGCTGGGCACCTCGGATTCTCCCGGATGCTATCGAGGATAAAGGAAACGTCTTACTGACCGCACCTTACCACCCAGGTCTCCCGTTACGTCAACACATGCCGACACTGTCAGTGACTCAAAACACCTCCGACGAGGCCAATGCCATTGCTACAGCCGTTGTGCCTCCTCTCCGATCATTTCAGCAGATCGTAATGAATTCTCTGGGACATTTTCCAACTCCAACATCCGGAAATAAGTCGATCGTCGTGGAGACAACCTGCGTCAACCGCTTCGCGGATACGAAAGCTCTGCCGATAGTTAGCGCAGCGGAAGAGGCAAAATTCTTCATCGAGAACACCCTGCTTCGAAGAGGTGCCACTATGGGCTGATCCCCGACCGACAAACGGGCTTTACAGTGCAGCTCACCCAAGCCATCTTGAAATACAGCCAGACAAGCCAGAGGAGGACAACTGCCTACCAACCGCAGGGAAATGGTCAGGCCCTCACTGACAAGCTAGCAATGCACGTCGACATCGAACACTAGACCTGGGATTTCATCGTGCCATACATAACCTTGGGTTACAACACGCCGGTGCGAGAAAGACTACAGATCACGCCAATCAAGCTGGTTTTACGGCTGGAACCCATCAACTCTTGACGCCATTCTGCCGCACATCAGGGACGAAGAGAGTCTTGACGTCGCTACCTATCACCAGAGCGCCGAAGAAGTCCGAAAGCTTCCCCGACTTCGGGTCAAGAACCAGCAGGCGACCGACAGCAGGCACTACAGCCTTGGACAATGCAACGTCGAGCACAAGCCTGGTGACTGTGTTTGGGTTTGGACCCCAATACGCCAAAGAGGACTTAGCGAGAAGCGTTTACGTCGCCATTTCGAACTCTGTGAGAAGAGGTAGAGAAAGAATTCATTTGTAATGAGATAAAGTGACTTCCTCGTAGGGTGCAGCCCTTTGTTCAGGGCCCCATCGACCCGCGCCACTCTGCGTGCCCGCCGGATCCGGGCTACTCCCTACTTCTTTGAAATTAAATTTCCTCAAGGGAAACTACAAGAAAATCCGAGGCATTCGCGCAATGGATTATGAGGCTATGCCGGATGCCATTGCGATGTCACAGCGGCACCACTCACGGCCTAAAATAGTCCATGTTGCGCGAGTTGAGCCGTTCTACCAGCGCTCAATCTATCTATCTATCTATCTATCTATCTATCTATCTATCTATCTATCTATCTATCTATCTATCTATCTATCTATCTATCTATCTATCTATCTATCTATCTATCTATCTATCTATCTATCTATCTATCTATCTATCTATCTCCTACCATCTCTGTCTATCTTCTACCAGCGCTACATTGTAGTTTATTTTCCTTTTGGACTGTGTTACTTTGGTCTTTGTTTCATTGTTGTTTTGTTATCTTTGTATTACAAGTATCCTTTTGTGTTGCGCTCTCCTGCAAAAACTGAAGCAACTCTCCTGCAAACACCGAAGCAAGAATCGAGGTATTGTTAAGAACGGCCGAGCTGAGGGCCAAGTTTTGCCAGCCAGTTGCGACAGTGGCAGCAACTTTTCTTGGAACGCCACCGCTTCGCTCTAGCCTCGTCGCCGCTGTGACTGAATGCGTACGGCAGGCCAACTATTCTTACTGAGCCGCCACCGCCGCTCTGGTCTGACGTGAGCGGGGGTGTGCTCGCGCGAACGTAGTTCGAGGCTCCTTCCTACGCGCCGTCCAAGACCCAAGACAATGGGCGCACGAGCGCGCTGCGGGGGTCGGCTCGGGGAATAAAAGGCACCTTTCCTGACACAAGCCCCGAGTCCTACGAAGTCCGTCTGACGTTGGCTCCGCACCATAAACCTGTGCGGAAGTGTGTGTGTGTGTGTGTGTAAGCCGTCGCGCAGAGAGGCGACTTGCTTACGATGCCTGGTCGGCCGTTTCCGTCACCTGGGTATCGGGGGAGGACCGTGTGTTTATAAACCGCTGTTGTGTGGCTGCTTAGAGGCACTTTATCTCACAGTCATGTAAGACTGATGTACTTTCTCTCGCAGTCATGCTAGACTGATGTACATACTGTAAATAAACTTATATTTTCGTTCTCAATGAGAAGCAGTCCTTGCCTTCAACAACGCCCTCAGCATGGATAAGTTGGACGACGGCATGGGCGAGCTACCACCTAATTCACGCCCGACTCCAATCTCGACAACGAGTTACCAACGGTGGGATTGAGCCCCCAATCCCGACAGTATGAAACAGAAGGCATAAGCGTACACGCATAATTTAATAAAACAGTTCGTAGGGAAGTGGTGAAAAATATGATTTAGTCGTTTCTTTAAGACTCTCTAGAACCTGGCCAAATATACATTTTCACAGCCATCTAAACACAATGGCTATGTTGTTGGGCTGCTGAGCACGAGGTCGCGGGATTGAATCCCGGCCACGGCGGCCGCATTTCGATGGGGGCGAAATACGGAAACACCCCTGTACATAGATTAAGGTGCACGTTAAAGAATCCAAGGTGGTCGAAATTGCCGGAGTCCACCACTACAGCGTGCCTTATAATTAGAAAGTGGTTTTGGCACGTAAAACCCTATAACTTAATTTTAATTTTAACAGGCGCATGAAAAGTTTCAACTAGTGCGGAGCAAACTGCTGCATGCGAGGCGCCGCCACTCATTGCAAGAAGTTCTATTCGAACTCCACTATATTTGTTTATGGATGGTAGTTCTCTCGCATGCACTGCTTTGTGTAGATTTTGAGTAAGCGAAATAGTCATACAGTGAATGCAGTAAAAGGAATCGGAAGCGAAAATAGATAAAATAAAGACACTTCAGGTGCTCTGTTGTACAATGCGCTCTGTTGGTGCAAGGCGCACCTGTGAAATAGTGCATAAAATGAAATGATGAATCAGTGACAAACTGTTACTCATTGTAAATTCAACGAGTCTTGATTTGGAACAGACATGTTGGAAAGCTGCGCATGGTAAATGGCTGGCATCACGGTCAGTGCTTGAAGAGGTGAACCAGAGCTTCCTTCAATTTCAGAAATCCAAGTCGCTGATTCTGCAGGCAACCTTAACCCATGCTTTTGTTCGACCTTGCTATATTTTGCAGC
>NW_027460330.1:0-104200 GCF_050947875.1 Dermacentor variabilis
TGCTGCTCTTTTTAACATCCGCACATGGATTTGTGCCAAAGCGCGTTTTAAGCATGCGCATGCATCTTTTGGTAGACGCGGACGCAGTTTGCTGCAAAACCACACGATATGCATGCAAATGGTGCTTTTGGCAGAACGCGCGCGTGGATTTCTACCAAACGACGTGAAAAGCATGCCGATGCTGCTCTTTTTAGCACCCGTACATGGATTTGTGCCAAAACTCGTTTTAAGCATGCGCATGCATCTTTTGGTAGACGCGGACGCAGTTTCTGCAAAACCACAAGATATGCATGCAAATGGTGCTTTTGGCAGAACGCGCGCGTGGATTTCTACCAAACGACGTGAAAAGCATGCCGATGCTGCTCTTTTTAACATCCGCACATGGATTTGTGCCAAAACGCGTTTTAAGCATGCGCATGCATCTTTTGGTAGACGCGGACGCAGTTTTCTGCAAAACCACACGATATGCATGCAAATGGTGCTTTTGGCAGAACGCGCGTGTGGATTTCTACCAAACGACGTGAAAAGCATGCCGATGCTGCTCTTTTTAGCACCCGCACATGGATTTGTGCCAAAACGCGTTTTAAGCATGCGCATGCATCTTTTGGTAGACTCGGACGCAGTTTTCTGCAAAACCACACGATATGCATGCAAATGGTGCTTTTGGCAGAACGCGCGCGTGGATTTCTACCAAACGACGTGAAAAGCATGCCGATGCTGCTCTTTTTAACATCCGCACATGGATTTGTGCCAAAGCGCGTTTTAAGCATGCGCATGCATCTTTTGGTAGACGCGGACGCAGTTTTCTGCAAAACCACACGATATGCATGCAAATGGTGCTTTTGGCAGAACGCGCGCGTGGATTTCTACCAAACGACGTGAAAAGCATGCCGATGCTGCTCTTTTTGACATCCGCACATGGATTTGTGCCAAAGCGCGTTTTAAGCATGCGCATGCATCTTTTGGTAGACGCGGACGCAGTTTTCTGCAAAACCACACGATAGGCATGCAAATGGTGCTTTTGGCAGAACGCGCGTGTGGATTTCTACCAAACGACGTGAAAAGCATGCCGATGCTGCTCTTTTAGCACCCGCACATGGATTTGTGCCAAAACGCGTTTTAAGCATGCGCATGCATCTTTTGGTAGACGCGGACGCAGTTTTCTGCAAAACCACACGATATGCATGCAAATGGTGCTTTTGGCAGAACGCGCGCGTGGATTTCTACCAAACGACGTGAAAAGCATGCCGATGCTGCTCTTTTTAACATCCGCACATGGATTTGTGCCAAAACGCGTTTTAAGCATGCGCATGCATCTTTTGGTAGACGCGGACGCAGTTTTCTGCAAAACCACACGATAGGCATGCAAATGGTGCTTTTGGCAGAACGCGCGCGTGGATTTCTACCTAACGACGTGAAAAGCATGCCGATGCTGCTCTTTTTAGCACCCGCACATGGATTTGTGCCAAAACGCGTTTTTAGCATGCACATGCATCTTTTGGTAGACGCGGACGCAGTTTTCTGCAAAACCACACGATATGCATGCAAATGGTGCTTTTGGCAGAACGCGCGTGTGGATTTCTACCAAACGACGTGAAAAGCATGCCGATGCTGCTCTTTTTAGCACCCGCACATGGATTTGTGCCAAAACGCGTTTTAAGCATGCGCATGCATCTTTTGGTAGACGCGGACGCAGTTTTCTGCAAAACCACACGATAGGCATGCAAATGGTGCTTTTGGCAGAACGCGCGCGTGGATTTCTACCTAACGACGTGAAAAGCATGCCGATGCTGCTCTTTTTAGCACCCGCACATGGATTTGTGCCAAAACGCGTTTTTAGCATGCACATGCATCTTTTGGTAGACGCGGACGCAGTTTTCTGCAAAACCACACGATATGCATGCAAATGGTGCTTTTGGCAGAACGCGCGTGTGGATTTCTACCAAACGACGTGAAAAGCATGCCGATGCTGCTCTTTTTAGCACCCGCACATGGATTTGTGCCAAAACGCGTTTTAAGCATGCGCATGCATCTTTTGGTAGACGCGGACGCAGTTTTCTGCAAAACCACACGATATGCATGCAAATGGTGCTTTTGGCAGAACGCGCGCGTGGATTTCTACCAAACGACGTGAAAAGCATGCCGATGCTGCTCTTTTTAACATCCGCACATGGATTTGTGCCAAAGCGCGTTTTAAGCATGCGCATGCATCTTTTGGTAGACGCGGACGCAGTTTTCTGCAAAACCACACGATATGCATGCAAATGGTGCTTTTGGCAGAACGCGCGCGTGGATTTCTACCAAACGACGTGAAAAGCATGCCGATGCTGCTCTTTTTGACATCCGCACATGGATTTGTGCCAAAGCGCGTTTTAAGCATGCGCATGCATCTTTTGGTAGACGCGGACGCAGTTTTCTGCAAAACCACACGATAGGCATGCAAATGGTGCTTTTGGCAGAACGCGCGTGTGGATTTCTACCAAACGACGTGAAAAGCATGCCGATGCTGCTCATTTTAGCACCCGCACATGGATTTGTGCCAAAACGCGTTTTAAGCATGCGCATGCATCTTTTGGTAGACGCGGACGCAGTTTTCTGCAAAACCACACGATATGCATGCAAATGGTGCTTTTGGCAGAACGCGCGCGTGGATTTCTACCAAACGACGTGAAAAGCATGCCGATGCTGCTCTTTTTAACATCCGCACATGGATTTGTGCCAAAACGCGTTTTAAGCATGCGCATGCATCTTTTGGTAGACGCGGACGCAGTTTTCTGCAAAACCACACGATAGGCATGCAAATGGTGCTTTTGGCAGAACGCGCGCGTGGATTTCTACCTAACGACGTGAAAAGCATGCCGATGCTGCTCTTTTTAGCACCCGCACATGGATTTGTGCCAAAACGCGTTTTTACATCTTTTGGTAGACGCGGACGCAGTTTTCTGCAAAACCACACGATATGCATGCAAATGGTGCTTTTGGCAGAACGCGCGTGTGGATTTCTACCAAACGACGTGAAAAGCATGCCGATGCTGCTCTTTTTAGCACCCGCACATGGATTTGTGCCAAAACGCGTTTTAAGCATGCGCATGCATCTTTTGGTAGACGCGGACGCAGTTTTCTGCAAAACCACACGATATGCATGCAAATGGTGCTTTTGGCAGAACGCGCGCGTGGATTTCTACCAAACGACGTGAAAAGCATGCCGATGCTGCTCTTTTTAGCACCCGCACATGGATTTGTGCCAAAACGCGTTTTAAGCATGCGCATGCATCTTTTGGTAGACGCGGACGCAGTTTTCTGCAAAACCACACGATATGCATGCAAATGGTGCTTTTGGCAGAACGCGCGCGTGGATTTCTACCAAACGACGTGAAAAGCATGCCGATGCTGCTCTTTTTAACATCCGCACATGGATTTGTGCCAAAGCGCGTTTTAAGCATGCGCATGCATCTTTTGGTAGACGCGGACGCAGTTTGCTGCAAAACCACACGATATGCATGCAAATGGTGCTTTTGGCAGAACGCGCGCGTGGATTTCTACCAAACGACGTGAAAAGCATGCCGATGCTGCTCTTTTTAGCACCCGTACATGGATTTGTGCCAAAACTCGTTTTAAGCATGCGCATGCATCTTTTGGTAGACGCGGACGCAGTTTTCTGCAAAACCACAAGATATGCATGCAAATGGTGCTTTTGGCAGAACGCGCGCGTGGATTTCTACCAAACGACGTGAAAAGCATGCCGATGCTGCTCTTTTTAACATCCGCACATGGATTTGTGCCAAAACGCGTTTTAAGCATGCACATGCATCTTTTGGTAGACGCGGACGCAGTTTTCTGCAAAACCACACGATATGCATGCAAATGGTGCTTTTGGCAGAACGCGCGTGTGGATTTCTACCAAACGACGTGAAAAGCATGCCGATGCTGCTCTTTTTAGCACCCGCACATGGATTTGTGCCAAAACGCGTTTTAAGCATGCGCATGCATCTTTTGGTAGACGCGGACGCAGTTTTCTGCAAAACCACACGATATGCATGCAAATGGTGCTTTTGGCAGAACGCGCGCGTGGATTTCTACCAAACGACGTGAAAAGCATGCCGATGCTGCTCTTTTTAACATCCGCACATGGATTTGTGCCAAAGCGCGTTTTAAGCATGCGCATGCATCTTTTGGTAGACGCGGACGCAGTTTGCTGCAAAACCACACGATATGCATGCAAATGGTGCTTTTGGCAGAACGCGCGCGTGGATTTCTACCAAACGACGTGAAAAGCATGCCGATGCTGCTCTTTTTAGCACCCGTACATGGATTTGTGCCAAAACGCGTTTTTAGCATGCACATGCATCTTTTGGTAGACGCGGACGCAGTTTTCTGCAAAACCACACGATATGCATGCAAATGGTGGTTTTGGCAGAACGCGCGTGTGGATTTCTACCAAACGACGTGAAAAGCATGCCGATGCTGCTCTTTTTAGCACCCGCACATGGATTTGTGCCAAAACGCGTTTTAAGCATGCGCATGCATCTTTTGGTAGACGCGGACGCAGTTTTCTGCAAAACCACACGATATGCATGCAAATGGTGCTTTTGGCAGAACGCGCGCGTGGATTTCTACCAAACGACGTGAAAAGCATGCCGATGCTGCTCTTTTTAGCACCCGCACATGGATTTGTGCCAAAACGCGTTTTTAGCATGCACATGCATCTTTTGGTAGACGCGGACGCAGTTTTCTGCAAAACCACACGATATGCATGCAAATGGTGCTTTTGGCAGAACGCGCGTGTGGATTTCTACCAAACGACGTGAAAAGCATGCCGATGCTGCTCTTTTTAGCACCCGCACATGGATTTGTGCCAAAACGCGTTTTAAGCATGCGCATGCATCTTTTGGTAGACTCGGACGCAGTTTTCTGCAAAACCACACGATATGCATGCAAATGGTGCTTTTGGCAGAACGCGCGCGTGGATTTCTACCAAACGACGTGAAAAGCATGCCGATGCTGCTCTTTTTAACATCCGCACATGGATTTGTGCCAAAGCGCGTTTTAAGCATGCGCATGCATCTTTTGGTAGACGCGGACGCAGTTTTCTGCAAAACCACACGATATGCATGCAAATGGTGCTTTTGGCAGAACGCGCGCGTGGATTTCTACCAAACGACGTGAAAAGCATGCCGATGCTGCCCTTTTTAGCACCCGCACATGGATTTGTGCCAAAACGCGTTTTAAGCATGCGCATGCATCTTTTGGTAGACGCGGACGCAGTTTTAACCACACGATATGCATGCAAATGGTGCTTTTGGCAGAACGCGCGCGTGGATTTCTACCAAACGACGTGAAAAGCATGCCGATGCTGCTCTTTTTAACATCCGCACATGGATTTGTGCCAAAGCGCGTTTTAAGCATGCGCATGCATCTTTTGGTAGACGCGGACGCAGTTTTCTGCAAAACCACACGATAGGCATGCAAATGGTGCTTTTGGCAGAACGCGCGTGTGGATTTCTACCAAACGACGTGAAAAGCATGCCGATGCTGCTCTTTTTAGCACCCGTACATGGATTTGTGCCAAAACGCGTTTAAGCATGCGCATGCATCTTTTGGTAGACGCGGACGCAGTTTTCTGCAAAACCACAAGATATGCATGCAAATGGTGCTTTTGGCAGAACGCGCGCGTGGATTTCTACCAAACGACGTGAAAAGCATGCCGATGCTGCTCTTTTTAACATCCGCACATGGATTTGTGCCAAAACGCGTTTTAAGCATGCGCATGCATCTTTTGGTAGACGCGGACGCAGTTTTCTGCAAAACCACACGATAGGCATGCAAATGGTGCTTTTGGCAGAACGCGCGCGTGGATTTCTACCAAACGACGTGAAAAGCATGCCGATGCTGCTCTTTTTAGCACCCGCACATGGATTTGTGCCAAAACGCGTTTTTAGCATGCACATGCATCTTTTGGTAGACGCGGACGCAGTTTTCTGCAAAACCACACGATATGCATGCAAATGGTGCTTTTGGCAGAACGCGCGTGTGGATTTCTACCAAACGACGTGAAAAGCATGCCGATGCTGCTCTTTTTAGCACCCGCACATGGATTTGTGCCAAAACGCGTTTTAAGCATGCGCATGCATCTTTTGGTAGACTCGGACGCAGTTTTCTGCAAAACCACACGATATGCATGCAAATGGTGCTTTTGGCAGAACGCGCGCGTGGATTTCTACCAAACGACGTGAAAAGCATGCCGATGCTGCTCTTTTTAACATCCGCACATGGATTTGTGCCAAAGCGCGTTTTAAGCATGCGCATGCATCTTTTGGTAGACGCGGACGCAGTTTTCTGCAAAACCACACGATATGCATGCAAATGGTGCTTTTGGCAGAACGCGCGCGTGGATTTCTACCAAACGACGTGAAAAGCATGCCGATGCTGCTCTTTTTGACATCCGCACATGGATTTGTGCCAAAGCGCGTTTTAAGCATGCGCATGCATCTTTTGGTAGACGCGGACGCAGTTTTCTGCAAAACCACACGATAGGCATGCAAATGGTGCTTTTGGCAGAACGCGCGTGTGGATTTCTACCAAACGACGTGAAAAGCATGCCGATGCTGCTCATTTTAGCACCCGCACATGGATTTGTGCCAAAACGCGTTTTAAGCATGCGCATGCATCTTTTGGTAGACGCGGACGCAGTTTTCTGCAAAACCACACGATATGCATGCAAATGGTGCTTTTGGCAGAACGCGCGCGTGGATTTCTACCAAACGACGTGAAAAGCATGCCGATGCTGCTCTTTTTAACATCCGCACATGGATTTGTGCCAAAACGCGTTTTAAGCATGCGCATGCATCTTTTGGTAGACGCGGACGCAGTTTTCTGCAAAACCACACGATAGGCATGCAAATGGTGCTTTTGGCAGAACGCGCGCGTGGATTTCTACCTAACGACGTGAAAAGCATGCCGATGCTGCTCTTTTTAGCACCCGCACATGGATTTGTGCCAAAACGCGTTTTTAGCATGCACATGCATCTTTTGGTAGACGCGGACGCAGTTTTCTGCAAAACCACACGATATGCATGCAAATGGTGCTTTTGGCAGAACGCGCGTGTGGATTTCTACCAAACGACGTGAAAAGCATGCCGATGCTGCTCTTTTTAGCACCCGCACATGGATTTGTGCCAAAACGCGTTTTAAGCATGCGCATGCATCTTTTGGTAGACGCGGACGCAGTTTTCTGCAAAACCACACGATATGCATGCAAATGGTGCTTTTGGCAGAACGCGCGCGTGGATTTCTACCAAACGACGTGAAAAGCATGCCGATGCTGCTCTTTTTAACATCCGCACATGGATTTGTGCCAAAGCGCGTTTTAAGCATGCGCATGCATCTTTTGGTAGACGCGGACGCAGTTTGCTGCAAAACCACACGATATGCATGCAAATGGTGCTTTTGGCAGAACGCGCGCGTGGATTTCTACCAAACGACGTGAAAAGCATGCCGATGCTGCTCTTTTTAGCACCCGTACATGGATTTGTGCCAAAACTCGTTTTAAGCATGCGCATGCATCTTTTGGTAGACGCGGACGCAGTTTTCTGCAAAACCACAAGATATGCATGCAAATGGTGCTTTTGGCAGAACGCGCGCGTGGATTTCTACCAAACGACGTGAAAAGCATGCCGATGCTGCTCTTTTTAACATCCGCACATGGATTTGTGCCAAAACGCGTTTTAAGCATGCACATGCATCTTTTGGTAGACGCGGACGCAGTTTTCTGCAAAACCACACGATATGCATGCAAATGGTGCTTTTGGCAGAACGCGCGTGTGGATTTCTACCAAACGACGTGAAAAGCATGCCGATGCTGCTCTTTTTAGCACCCGCACATGGATTTGTGCCAAAACGCGTTTTAAGCATGCGCATGCATCTTTTGGTAGACGCGGACGCAGTTTGCTGCAAAACCACACGATATGCATGCAAATGGTGCTTTTGGCAGAACGCGCGCGTGGATTTCTACCAAACGACGTGAAAAGCATGCCGATGCTGCTCTTTTTAACATCCGCACATGGATTTGTGCCAAAGCGCGTTTTAAGCATGCGCATGCATCTTTTGGTAGACGCGGACGCAGTTTTCTGCAAAACCACACGATATGCATGCAAATGGTGCTTTTGGCAGAACGCGCGCGTGGATTTCTACCAAACGACGTGAAAAGCATGCCGATGCTGCTCTTTTTGACATCCGCACATGGATTTGTGCCAAAGCGCGTTTTAAGCATGCGCATGCATCTTTTGGTAGACGCGGACGCAGTTTTCTGCAAAACCACACGATAGGCATGCAAATGGTGCTTTTGGCAGAACGCGCGTGTGGATTTCTACCAAACGACGTGAAAAGCATGCCGATGCTGCTCATTTTAGCACCCGCACATGGATTTGTGCCAAAACGCGTTTTAAGCATGCGCATGCATCTTTTGGTAGACGCGGACGCAGTTTTCTGCAAAACCACACGATATGCATGCAAATGGTGCTTTTGGCAGAACGCGCGCGTGGATTTCTACCAAACGACGTGAAAAGCATGCCGATGCTGCTCTTTTTAACATCCGCACATGGATTTGTGCCAAAACGCGTTTTAAGCATGCGCATGCATCTTTTGGTAGACGCGGACGCAGTTTTCTGCAAAACCACACGATAGGCATGCAAATGGTGCTTTTGGCAGAACGCGCGCGTGGATTTCTAACTAACGACGTGAAAAGCATGCCGATGCTGCTCTTTTTAGCACCCGCACATGGATTTGTGCCAAAACGCGTTTTAAGCATGCGCATGCATCTTTTGGTAGACGCGGACGCAGTTTTCTGCAAAACCACACGATATGCATGCAAATGGTGCTTTTGGCAGAACGCGCGCGTGGATTTCTACCAAACGACGTGAAAAGCATGCCGATGCTGCTCTTTTTAACATCCGCACATGGATTTGTGCCAAAGCGCGTTTTAAGCATGCGCATGCATCTTTTGGTAGACGCGGACGCAGTTTGCTGCAAAACCACACGATATGCATGCAAATGGTGCTTTTGGCAGAACGCGCGCGTGGATTTCTACCAAACGACGTGAAAAGCATGCCGATGCTGCTCTTTTTAGCACCCGTACATGGATTTGTGCCAAAACTCGTTTTAAGCATGCGCATGCATCTTTTGGTAGACGCGGACGCAGTTTTCTGCAAAACCACAAGATATGCATGCAAATGGTGCTTTTGGCAGAACGCGCGCGTGGATTTCTACCAAACGACGTGAAAAGCATGCCGATGCTGCTCTTTTTAACATCCGCACATGGATTTGTGCCAAAACGCGTTTTAAGCATGCACATGCATCTTTTGGTAGACGCGGACGCAGTTTTCTGCAAAACCACACGATATGCATGCAAATGGTGCTTTTGGCAGAACGCGCGTGTGGATTTCTACCAACGACGTGAAAAGCATGCCGATGCTGCTCTTTTTAGCACCCGCACATGGATTTGTGCCAAAACGCGTTTTAAGCATGCGCATGCATCTTTTGGTAGACGCGGACGCAGTTTTCTGCAAAACCACACGATATGCATGCAAATGGTGCTTTTGGCAGAACGCGCGCGTGGATTTCTACCAAACGACGTGAAAAGCATGCCGATGCTGCTCTTTTTAGCACCCGTACATGGATTTGTGCCAAAACTCGTTTTAAGCATGCGCATGCATCTTTTGGTAGACGCGGACGCAGTTTTCTGCAAAACCACAAGATATGCATGCAAATGGTGCTTTTGGCAGAACGCGCGCGTGGATTTCTACCAAACGACGTGAAAAGCATGCCGATGCTGCTCTTTTTAACATCCGCACATGGATTTGTGCCAAAACGCGTTTTAAGCATGCACATGCATCTTTTGGTAGACGCGGACGCAGTTTTCTGCAAAACCACACGATATGCATGCAAATGGTGCTTTTGGCAGAACGCGCGTGTGGATTTCTACCAAACGACGTGAAAAGCATGCCGATGCTGCTCTTTTTAGCACCCGCACATGGATTTGTGCCAAAACGCGTTTTAAGCATGCGCATGCATCTTTTGGTAGACGCGGACGCAGTTTTCTGCAAAACCACACGATATGCATGCAAATGGTGCTTTTGGCAGAACGCGCGCGTGGATTTCTACCAAACGACGTGAAAAGCATGCCGATGCTGCTCTTTTTAACATCCGCACATGGATTTGTGCCAAAGCGCGTTTTAAGCATGCGCATGCATCTTTTGGTAGACGCGGACGCAGTTTGCTGCAAAACCACACGATATGCATGCAAATGGTGCTTTTGGCAGAACGCGCGCGTGGATTTCTACCAAACGACGTGAAAATCATGCCGATGCTGCTCTTTTTAGCACCCGTACATGGATTTGTGCCAAAACGCGTTTTTAGCATGCACATGCATCTTTTGGTAGACGCGGACGCAGTTTTCTGCAAAACCACACGATATGCATGCAAATGGTGGTTTTGGCAGAACGCGCGTGTGGATTTCTACCAAACGACGTGAAAAGCATGCCGATGCTGCTCTTTTTAGCACCCGCACATGGATTTGTGCCAAAACGCGTTTTAAGCATGCGCATGCATCTTTTGGTAGACGCGGACGCAGTTTTCTGCAAAACCACACGATATGCATGCAAATGGTGCTTTTGGCAGAACGCGCGTGTGGATTTCTACCAAACGACGTGAAAAGCATGCCGATGCTGCCCTTTTTAGCACCCGCACATGGATTTGTGCCAAAACGCGTTTTAAGCATGCGCATGCATCTTTTGGTAGACGCGGACGCAGTTTTAACCACACGATATGCATGCAAATGGTGCTTTTGGCAGAACGCGCGCGTGGATTTCTACCAAACGACGTGAAAAGCATGCCGATGCTGCTCTTTTTAACATCCGCACATGGATTTGTGCCAAAACGCGTTTTAAGCATGCACATGCATCTTTTGGTAGACGCGGACGCAGTTTTCTGCAAAACCACACGATATGCATGCAAATGGTGCTTTTGGCAGAACGCGCGTGTGGATTTCTACCAAACGACGTGAAAAGCATGCCGATGCTGCTCTTTTTAGCACCCGCACATGGATTTGTGCCAAAACGCGTTTTAAGCATGCGCATGCATCTTTTGGTAGACGCGGACGCAGTTTTCTGCAAAACCACACGATATGCATGCAAATGGTGCTTTTGGCAGAACGCGCGCGTGGATTTCTACCAAACGACGTGAAAAGCATGCCGATGCTGCTCTTTTTAACATCCGCACATGGATTTGTGCCAAAGCGCGTTTTAAGCATGCGCATGCATCTTTTGGTAGACGCGGACGCAGTTTGCTGCAAAACCACACGATATGCATGCAAATGGTGCTTTTGGCAGAACGCGCGCGTGGATTTCTACCAAACGACGTGAAAAGCATGCCGATGCTGCTCTTTTTAGCACCCGTACATGGATTTGTGCCAAAACGCGTTTTTAGCATGCACATGCATCTTTTGGTAGACGCGGACGCAGTTTTCTGCAAAACCACACGATATGCATGCAAATGGTGGTTTTGGCAGAACGCGCGTGTGGATTTCTACCAAACGACGTGAAAAGCATGCCGATGCTGCTCTTTTTAGCACCCGCACATGGATTTGTGCCAAAACGCGTTTTAAGCATGCGCATGCATCTTTTGGTAGACGCGGACGCAGTTTTCTGCAAAACCACACGATATGCATGCAAATGGTGCTTTTGGCAGAACGCGCGTGTGGATTTCTACCAAACGACGTGAAAAGCATGCCGATGCTGCCCTTTTTAGCACCCGCACATGGATTTGTGCCAAAACGCGTTTTAAGCATGCGCATGCATCTTTTGGTAGACGCGGACGCAGTTTTAACCACACGATATGCATGCAAATGGTGCTTTTGGCAGAACGCGCGCGTGGATTTCTACCAAACGACGTGAAAAGCATGCCGATGCTGCTCTTTTTAACATCCGCACATGGATTTGTGCCAAAGCGCGTTTTAAGCATGCGCATGCATCTTTTGGTAGACGCGGACGCAGTTTTCTGCAAAACCACACGATAGGCATGCAAATGGTGCTTTTGGCAGAACGCGCGTGTGGATTTCTACCAAACGACGTGAAAAGCATGCCGATGCTGCTCTTTTTAGCACCCGTACATGGATTTGTGCCAAAACGCGTTTTAAGCATGCGCATGCATCTTTTGGTAGACGCGGACGCAGTTTTCTGCAAAACCACAAGATATGCATGCAAATGGTGCTTTTGGCAGAACGCGCGCGTGGATTTCTACCAAACGACGTGAAAAGCATGCCGATGCTGCTCTTTTTAACATCCGCACATGGATTTGTGCCAAAACGCGTTTTAAGCATGCGCATGCATCTTTTGGTAGACGCGGACGCAGTTTTCTGCAAAACCACACGATAGGCATGCAAATGGTGCTTTTGGCAGAACGCGCGCGTGGATTTCTACCAAACGACGTGAAAAGCATGCCGATGCTGCTCTTTTTAGCACCCGCACATGGATTTGTGCCAAAACGCGTTTTTAGCATGCACATGCATCTTTTGGTAGACGCGGACGCAGTTTTCTGCAAAACCACACGATATGCATGCAAATGGTGCTTTTGGCAGAACGCGCGTGTGGATTTCTACCAAACGACGTGAAAAGCATGCCGATGCTGCTCTTTTTAGCACCCGCACATGGATTTGTGCCAAAACGCGTTTTAAGCATGCGCATGCATCTTTTGGTAGACGCGGACGCAGTTTTCTGCAAAACCACACGATAGGCATGCAAATGGTGCTTTTGGCAGAACGCGCGTGTGGATTTCTACCAAACGACGTGAAAAGCATGCCGATGCTGCTCATTTTAGCACCCGCACATGGATTTGTGCCAAAACGCGTTTTAAGCATGCGCATGCATCTTTTGGTAGACGCGGACGCAGTTTTCTGCAAAACCACACGATATGCATGCAAATGGTGCTTTTGGCAGAACGCGCGCGTGCATTTCTACCAAACGACGTGAAAAGCATGCCGATGCTGCTCTTTTTAACATCCGCACATGGATTTGTGCCAAAACGCGTTTTAAGCATGCGCATGCATCTTTTGGTAGACGCGGACGCAGTTTTCTGCAAAACCACACGATAGGCATGCAAATGGTGCTTTTGGCAGAACGCGCGCGTGGATTTCTACCTAACGACGTGAAAAGCATGCCGATGCTGCTCTTTTTAGCACCCGCACATGGATTTGTGCCAAAACGCGTTTTTAGCATGCACATGCATCTTTTGGTAGACGCGGACGCAGTTTTCTGCAAAACCACACGATATGCATGCAAATGGTGCTTTTGGCAGAACGCGCGTGTGGATTTCTACCAAACGACGTGAAAAGCATGCCGATGCTGCTCTTTTTAGCACCCGCACATGGATTTGTGCCAAAACGCGTTTTAAGCATGCGCATGCATCTTTTGGTAGACGCGGACGCAGTTTTCTGCAAAACCACAAGATATGCATGCAAATGGTGCTTTTGGCAGAACGCGCGCGTGGATTTCTACCAAACGACGTGAAAAGCATGCCGATGCTGCTCTTTTTAACATCCGCACATGGATTTGTGCCAAAACGCGTTTTAAGCATGCGCATGCATCTTTTGGTAGACGCGGACGCAGTTTTCTGCAAAACCACACGATAGGCATGCAAATGGTGCTTTTGGCAGAACGCGCGCGTGGATTTCTACCAAACGACGTGAAAAGCATGCCGATGCTGCTCTTTTTAGCACCCGCACATGGATTTGTGCCAAAACGCGTTTTTAGCATGCACATGCATCTTTTGGTAGACGCGGACGCAGTTTTCTGCAAAACCACACGATATGCATGCAAATGGTGCTTTTGGCAGAACGCGCGTGTGGATTTCTACCAAACGACGTGAAAAGCATGCCGATGCTGCTCTTTTTAGCACCCGCACATGGATTTGTGCCAAAACGCGTTTTAAGCATGCGCATGCATCTTTTGGTAGACGCGGACGCAGTTTTCTGCAAAACCACACGATAGGCATGCAAATGGTGCTTTTGGCAGAACGCGCGTGTGGATTTCTACCAAACGACGTGAAAAGCATGCCGATGCTGCTCATTTTAGCACCCGCACATGGATTTGTGCCAAAACGCGTTTTAAGCATGCGCATGCATCTTTTGGTAGACGCGGACGCAGTTTTCTGCAAAACCACACGATATGCATGCAAATGGTGCTTTTGGCAGAACGCGCGCGTGCATTTCTACCAAACGACGTGAAAAGCATGCCGATGCTGCTCTTTTTAACATCCGCACATGGATTTGTGCCAAAACGCGTTTTAAGCATGCGCATGCATCTTTTGGTAGACGCGGACGCAGTTTTCTGCAAAACCACACGATAGGCATGCAAATGGTGCTTTTGGCAGAACGCGCGCGTGGATTTCTACCTAACGACGTGAAAAGCATGCCGATGCTGCTCTTTTTAGCACCCGCACATGGATTTGTGCCAAAACGCGTTTTTAGCATGCACATGCATCTTTTGGTAGACGCGGACGCAGTTTTCTGCAAAACCACACGATATGCATGCAAATGGTGCTTTTGGCAGAACGCGCGTGTGGATTTCTACCAAACGACGTGAAAAGCATGCCGATGCTGCTCTTTTTAGCACCCGCACATGGATTTGTGCCAAAACGCGTTTTAAGCATGCGCATGCATCTTTTGGTAGACGCGGACGCAGTTTTCTGCAAAACCACACGATATGCATGCAAATGGTGCTTTTGGCAGAACGCGCGCGTGGATTTCTACCAAACGACGTGAAAAGCATGCCGATGCTGCTCTTTTTAACATCCGCACATGGATTTGTGCCAAAGCGCGTTTTAAGCATGCGCATGCATCTTTTGGTAGACGCGGACGCAGTTTGCTGCAAAACCACACGATATGCATGCAAATGGTGCTTTTGGCAGAACGCGCGCGTGGATTTCTACCAAACGACGTGAAAAGCATGCCGATGCTGCTCTTTTTAGCACCCGTACATGGATTTGTGCCAAAACTCGTTTTAAGCATGCGCATGCATCTTTTGGTAGACGCGGACGCAGTTTTCTGCAAAACCACAAGATATGCATGCAAATGGTGCTTTTGGCAGAACGCGCGCGTGGATTTCTACCAAACGACGTGAAAAGCATGCCGATGCTGCTCTTTTTAACATCCGCACATGGATTTGTGCCAAAACGCGTTTTAAGCATGCACATGCATCTTTTGGTAGACGCGGACGCAGTTTTCTGCAAAACCACACGATATGCATGCAAATGGTGCTTTTGGCAGAACGCGCGTGTGGATTTCTACCAAACGACGTGAAAAGCATGCCGATGCTGCTCTTTTTAGCACCCGCACATGGATTTGTGCCAAAACGCGTTTTAAGCATGCGCATGCATCTTTTGGTAGACGCGGACGCAGTTTGCTGCAAAACCACACGATATGCATGAAAATGGTGCTTTTGGCAGAACGCGCGCGTGGATTTCTACCAAACGACGTGAAAAGCATGCCGATGCTGCTCTTTTTAACATCCGCACATGGATTTGTGCCAAAGCGCGTTTTAAGCATGCGCATGCATCTTTTGGTAGACGCGGACGCAGTTTTCTGCAAAACCACACGATATGCATGCAAATGGTGCTTTTGGCAGAACGCGCGCGTGGATTTCTACCAAACGACGTGAAAAGCATGCCGATGCTGCTCTTTTTGACATCCGCACATGGATTTGTGCCAAAGCGCGTTTTAAGCATGCGCATGCATCTTTTGGTAGACGCGGACGCAGTTTTCTGCAAAACCACACGATAGGCATGCAAATGGTGCTTTTGGCAGAACGCGCGTGTGGATTTCTACCAAACGACGTGAAAAGCATGCCGTCTGCTCATTTTAGCACCCGCACATGGATTTGTGCCAAAACGCGTTTTAAGCATGCGCATGCATCTTTTGGTAGACGCGGACGCAGTTTTCTGCAAAACCACACGATATGCATGCAAATGGTGCTTTTGGCAGAACGCGCGCGTGGATTTCTACCAAACGACGTGAAAAGCATGCCGATGCTGCTCTTTTTAACATCCGCACATGGATTTGTGCCAAAACGCGTTTTAAGCATGCGCATGCATCTTTTGGTAGACGCGGACGCAGTTTTCTGCAAAACCACACGATAGGCATGCAAATGGTGCTTTTGGCAGAACGCGGGCGTGGATTTCTACCTAACGACGTGAAAAGCATGCCGATGCTGCTCTTTTTAGCACCCGCACATGGATTTGTGCCAAAACGCGTTTTTAGCATGCACATGCATCTTTTGGTAGACGCGGACGCAGTTTTCTGCAAAACCACACGATATGCATGCAAATGGTGCTTTTGGCAGAACGCGCGTGTGGATTTCTACCAAACGACGTGAAAAGCATGCCGATGCTGCTCTTTTTAGCACCCGCACATGGATTTGTGCCAAAACGCGTTTTAAGCATGCGCATGCATCTTTTGGTAGACGCGGACGCAGTTTTCTGCAAAACCACACGATATGCATGCAAATGGTGCTTTTGGCAGAACGCGCGCGTGGATTTCTACCAAACGACGTGAAAAGCATGCCGATGCTGCTCTTTTTAACATCCGCACATGGATTTGTGCCAAAGCGCGTTTTAAGCATGCGCATGCATCTTTTGGTAGACGCGGACGCAGTTTGCTGCAAAACCACACGATATGCATGCAAATGGTGCTTTTGGCAGAACGCGCGCGTGGATTTCTACCAAACGACGTGAAAAGCATGCCGATGCTGCTCTTTTTAGCACCCGTACATGGATTTGTGCCAAAACTCGTTTTAAGCATGCGCATGCATCTTTTGGTAGACGCGGACGCAGTTTTCTGCAAAACCACAAGATATGCATGCAAATGGTGCTTTTGGCAGAACGCGCGCGTGGATTTCTACCAAACGACGTGAAAAGCATGCCGATGCTGCTCTTTTTAACATCCGCACATGGATTTGTGCCAAAACGCGTTTTAAGCATGCACATGCATCTTTTGGTAGACGCGGACGCAGTTTTCTGCAAAACCACACGATATGCATGCAAATGGTGCTTTTGGCAGAACGCGCGTGTGGATTTCTACCAAACGACGTGAAAAGCATGCCGATGCTGCTCTTTTTAGCACCCGCACATGGATTTGTGCCAAAACGCGTTTTAAGCATGCGCATGCATCTTTTGGTAGACGCGGACGCAGTTTTCTGCAAAACCACACGATATGCATGCAAATGGTGCTTTTGGCAGAACGCGCGCGTGGATTTCTACCAAACGACGTGAAAAGCATGCCGATGCTGCTCTTTTTAACATCCGCACATGGATTTGTGCCAAAGCGCGTTTTAAGCATGCGCATGCATCTATTGGTAGACGCGGACGCAGTTTGCTGCAAAACCACACGATATGCATGCAAATGGTGCTTTTGGCAGAACGCGCGCGTGGATTTCTACCAAACGACGTGAAAAGCATGCCGATGCTGCTCTTTTTAGCACCCGTACATGGATTTGTGCCAAAACGCGTTTTTAGCATGCACATGCATCTTTTGGTAGACGCGGACGCAGTTTTCTGCAAAACCACACGATATGCATGCAAATGGTGGTTTTGGCAGAACGCGCGTGTGGATTTCTACCAAACGACGTGAAAAGCATGCCGATGCTGCTCTTTTTAGCACCCGCACATGGATTTGTGCCAAAACGCGTTTTAAGCATGCGCATGCATCTTTTGGTAGACGCGGACGCAGTTTTCTGCAAAACCACACGATATGCATGCAAATGGTGCTTTTGGCAGAACGCGCGTGTGGATTTCTACCAAACGACGTGAAAAGCATGCCGATGCTGCCCTTTTTAGCACCCGCACATGGATTTGTGCCAAAACGCGTTTTAAGCATGCGCATGCATCTTTTGGTAGACGCGGACGCAGTTTTAACCACACGATATGCATGCAAATGGTGCTTTTGGCAGAACGCGCGCGTGGATTTCTACCAAACGACGTGAAAAGCATGCCGATGCTGCTCTTTTTAACATCCGCACATGGATTTGTGCCAAAGCGCGTTTTAAGCATGCGCATGCATCTTTTGGTAGACGCGGACGCAGTTTTCTGCAAAACCACACGATAGGCATGCAAATGGTGCTTTTGGCAGAACGCGCGTGTGGATTTCTACCAAACGACGTGAAAAGCATGCCGATGCTGCTCTTTTTAGCACCCGTACATGGATTTGTGCCAAAACGCGTTTTAAGCATGCGCATGCATCTTTTGGTAGACGCGGACGCAGTTTTCTGCAAAACCACAAGATATGCATGCAAATGGTGCTTTTGGCAGAACGCGCGCGTGGATTTCTACCAAACGACGTGAAAAGCATGCCGATGCTGCTCTTTTTAACATCCGCACATGGATTTGTGCCAAAACGCGTTTTAAGCATGCGCATGCATCTTTTGGTAGACGCGGACGCAGTTTTCTGCAAAACCACACGATAGGCATGCAAATGGTGCTTTTGGCAGAACGCGCGCGTGGATTTCTACCAAACGACGTGAAAAGCATGCCGATGCTGCTCTTTTTAGCACCCGCACATGGATTTGTGCCAAAACGCGTTTTTAGCATGCACATGCATCTTTTGGTAGACGCGGACGCAGTTTTCTGCAAAACCACACGATATGCATGCAAATGGTGCTTTTGGCAGAACGCGCGTGTGGATTTCTACCAAACGACGTGAAAAGCATGCCGATGCTGCTCTTTTTAGCACCCGCACATGGATTTGTGCCAAAACGCGTTTTAAGCATGCGCATGCATCTTTTGGTAGACTCGGACGCAGTTTTCTGCAAAACCACACGATATGCATGCAAATGGTGCTTTTGGCAGAACGCGCGCGTGGATTTCTACCAAACGACGTGAAAAGCATGCCGATGCTGCTCTTTTTAACATCCGCACATGGATTTGTGCCAAAGCGCGTTTTAAGCATGCGCATGCATCTTTTGGTAGACGCGGACGCAGTTTTCTGCAAAACCACACGATATGCATGCAAATGGTGCTTTTGGCAGAACGCGCGCGTGGATTTCTACCAAACGACGTGAAAAGCATGCCGATGCTGCTCTTTTTAACATCCGCACATGGATTTGTGCCAAAGCGCGTTTTAAGCATGCGCATGCATCTTTTGGTAGACGCGGACGCAGTTTTTTGCAAAACCACACGATAGGCATGCAAATGGTGCTTTTGGCAGAACGCGCGCGTGGATTTCTACCTAACGACGTGAAAAGCATGCCGATGCTGCTCTTTTTAGCACCCGCACATGGATTTGTGCCAAAACGCGTTTTTAGCATGCACATGCATCTTTTGGTAGACGCGGACGCAGTTTTCTGCAAAACCACACGATATGCATGCAAATGGTGCTTTTGGCAGAACGCGCGTGTGGATTTCTACCAAACGACGTGAAAAGCATGCCGATGCTGCTCTTTTTAGCACCCGCACATGGATTTGTGCCAAAACGCGTTTTAAGCATGCGCATGCATCTTTTGGTAGACGCGGACGCAGTTTTCTGCAAAACCACACGATATGCATGCAAATGGTGCTTTTGGCAGAACGCGCGCGTGGATTTCTACCAAACGACGTGAAAAGCATGCCGATGCTGCTCTTTTTAACATCCGCACATGGATTTGTGCCAAAGCGCGTTTTAAGCATGCGCATGCATCTTTTGGTAGACGCGGACGCAGTTTGCTGCAAAACCACACGATATGCATGCAAATGGTGCTTTTGGCAGAACGCGCTCGTGGATTTCTACCAAACGACGTGAAAAGCATGCCGATGCTGCTCTTTTTAGCACCCGTACATGGATTTGTGCCAAAACTCGTTTTAAGCATGCGCATGCATCTTTTGGTAGACGCGGACGCAGTTTTCTGCAAAACCACAAGATATGCATGCAAATGGTGCTTTTGGCAGAACGCGCGCGTGGATTTCTACCAAACGACGTGAAAAGCATGCCGATGCTGCTCTTTTTAACATCCGCACATGGATTTGTGCCAAAACGCGTTTTAAGCATGCACATGCATCTTTTGGTAGACGCGGACGCAGTTTTCTGCAAAACCACACGATATGCATGCAAATGGTGCTTTTGGCAGAACGCGCGTGTGGATTTCTACCAAACGACGTGAAAAGCATGCCGATGCTGCTCTTTTTAGCACCCGCACATGGATTTGTGCCAAAACGCGTTTTAAGCATGCGCATGCATCTTTTGGTAGACGCGGACGCAGTTTGCTGCAAAACCACACGATATGCATGCAAATGGTGCTTTTGGCAGAACGCGCGCGTGGATTTCTACCAAACGACGTGAAAAGCATGCCGATGCTGCTCTTTTTAACATCCGCACATGGATTTGTGCCAAAGCGCGTTTTAAGCATGCGCATGCATCTTTTGGTAGACGCGGACGCAGTTTGCTGCAAAACCACACGATATGCATGCAAATGGTGCTTTTGGCAGAACGCGCGCGTGGATTTCTACCAAACGACGTGAAAAGCATGCCGATGCTGCTCTTTTTAGCACCCGTACATGGATTTGTGCCAAAACTCGTTTTAAGCATGCGCATGCATCTTTTGGTAGACGCGGACGCAGTTTTCTGCAAAACCACAAGATATGCATGCAAATGGTGCTTTTGGCAGAACGCGCGCGTGGATTTCTACCAAACGACGTGAAAAGCATGCCGATGCTGCTCTTTTTAACATCCGCACATGGATTTGTGCCAAAACGCGTTTTAAGCATGCGCATGCATCTTTTGGTAGACGCGGACGCAGTTTTCTGCAAAACCACACGATATGCATGCAAATGGTGCTTTTGGCAGAACGCGCGTGTGGATTTCTACCAAACGACGTGAAAAGCATGCCGATGCTGCTCTTTTTAACATCCGCACATGGATTTGTGCCAAAGCGCGTTTTAAGCATGCGCATGCATCTTTTGGTAGACGCGGACGCAGTTTTCTGCAAAACCACACGATATGCATGCAAATGGTGCTTTTGGCAGAACGCGCGCGTGGATTTCTACCAAACGACGTGAAAAGCATGCCGATGCTGCTCTTTTTGACATCCGCACATGGATTTGTGCCAAAGCGCGTTTTAAGCATGCGCATGCATCTTTTGGTAGACGCGGACGCAGTTTTCTGCAAAACCACACGATAGGCATGCAAATGGTGCTTTTGGCAGAACGCGCGTGTGGATTTCTACCAAACGACGTGAAAAGCATGCCGATGCTGCTCTTTTTAGCACCCGCACATGGATTTGTGCGAAAACGCGTTTTAAGCATGCGCATGCATCTTTTGGTAGACGCGGACGCAGTTTTCTGCAAAACCACACGATATGCATGCAAATGGTGCTTTTGGCAGAACGCGCGCGTGGATTTCTACCAAACGACGTGAAAAGCATGCCGATGCTGCTCTTTTTAACATCCGCACATGGATTTGTGCCAAAACGCGTTTTAAGCATGCGCATGCATCTTTTGGTAGACGCGGACGCAGTTTTCTGCAAAACCACACGATAGGCATGCAAATGGTGCTTTTGGCAGAACGCGCGCGTGGATTTCTACCTAACGACGTGAAAAGCATGCCGATGCTGCTCTTTTTAGCACCCGCACATGGATTTGTGCCAAAACGCGTTTTTAGCATGCACATGCATCTTTTGGTAGACGCGGACGCAGTTTTCTGCAAAACCACACGATATGCATGCAAATGGTGCTTTTGGCAGAACGCGCGCGTGGATTTCTACCAAACGACGTGAAAAGCATGCCGATGCTGCTCTTTTTAGCACCCGCACATGGATTTGTGCCAAAACGCGTTTTAAGCATGCGCATGCATCTTTTGGTGGACGCGGACGCAGTTTTCTGCAAAACCACACGATATGCATGCAAATGGTGCTTTTGGCAGAACGCGCGCGTGGATTTCTACCAAACGACGTGAAAAGCATGCCGATGCTGCTCTTTTTAACATCCGCACATGGATTTGTGCCAAAGCGCGTTTTAAGCATGCGCATGCATCTTTTGGTAGACGCGGACGCAGTTTGCTGCAAAACCACACGATATGCATGCAAATGGTGCTTTTGGCAGAACGCGCGCGTGGATTTCTACCAAACGACGTGAAAAGCATGCCGATGCTGCTCTTTTTAACATCCGCACATGGATTTGTGCCAAAACGCGTTTTAAGCATGCGCATGCATCTTTTGGTAGACGCGGACGCAGTTTTCTGCAAAACCACACGATATGCATGCAAATGGTGCTTTTGGCAGAACGCGCGTGTGGATTTCTACCAAACGACGTGAAAAGCATGCCGATGCTGCTCTTTTTAGCACCCGCACATGGATTTGTGCCAAAACGCGTTTTAAGCATGCGCATGCATCTTTTGGTAGACGCGGACGCAGTTTTCTGCAAAACCACAAGATATGCATGCAAATGGTGCTTTTGGCAGAACGCGCGCGTGGATTTCTACCAAACGACGTGAAAAGCATGCCGATGCTGCTCTTTTTAACATCCGCACATGGATTTGTGCCAAAACGCGTTTTAAGCATGCGCATGCATCTTTTGGTAGACGCGGACGCAGTTTTCTGCAAAACCACACGATAGGCATGCAAATGGTGCTTTTGGCAGAACGCGCGCGTGGATTTCTACCAAACGACGTGAAAAGCATGCCGATGCTGCTCTTTTTAGCACCCGCACATGGATTTGTGCCAAAACGCGTTTTTAGCATGCACATGCATCTTTTGGTAGACGCGGACGCAGTTTTCTGCAAAACCACACGATATGCGTGCAAATGGTGCTTTTGGCAGAACGCGCGTGTGGATTTCTACCAAACGACGTGAAAAGCATGCCGATGCTGCTCTTTTTAGCACCCGCACATGGATTTGTGCCAAAACGCGTTTTTAGCATGCACATGCATCTTTTGGTAGACGCGGACGCAGTTTTCTGCAAAACCACACGATATGCATGCAAATGGTGGTTTTGGCAGAACGCGCGTGTGGATTTCTACCAAACGACGTGAAAAGCATGCCGATGCTGCTCTTTTTAGCACCCACACATGGATTTGTGCCAAAACGCGTTTTAAGCATGCGCATGCATCTTTTGGTAGACGCGGACGCAGTTTTCTGCAAAACCACACGATATGCATGCAAATGGTGCTTTTGGCAGAACGCGCACGTGGATTTCTACCAAACGACGTGAAAAGCATGCCGATGCTGCTCTTTTTAACATCCGCACATGGATTTGTGCCAAAGCGCGTTTTAAGCATGCGCATGCATCTTTTGGTAGACGCGGACGCAGTTTTCTGCAAAACCACACGATATGCATACAAATGGTGCTTTTGGCAGAACGCGCGTGTGGATTTCTACCAAACGACGTGAAAAGCATGCCGATGCTGCCCTTTTTAGCACCCGCACATGGATTTGTGCCAAAACGCGTTTTAAGCATGCGCATGCATCTTTTGGTAGACGCGGACGCAGTTTTAACCACACGATATGCATGCAAATGGTGCTTTTGGCAGAACGCGCGCGTGGATTTCTACCAAACGACGTGAAAAGCATGCCGATGCTGCTCTTTTTAACATCCGCACATGGATTTGTGCCAAAGCGCGTTTTAAGCATGCGCATGCATCTTTTGGTAGACGCGGACGCAGTTTTCTGCAAAACCACACGATAGGCATGCAAATGGTGCTTTTGGCAGAACGCGCGTGTGGGTTTCTACCAAACGACGTGAAAAGCATGCCGATGCTGCTCTTTTTAGCACCCGTACATGGATTTGTGCCAAAACGCGTTTTAAGCATGCGCATGCATCTTTTGGTAGACGCGGACGCAGTTTTCTGCAAAACCACAAGATATGCATGCAAATGGTGCTTTTGGCAGAACGCGCGTGTGGATTTCTACCAAACGACGTGAAAAGCATGCCGATGCTGCTCTTTTTAGCACCCGCACATGGATTTGTGCCAAAACGCGTTTTTAGCATGCACATGCATCTTTTGGTAGACGCGGACGCAGTTTTCTGCAAAACCACACGATATGCATGCAAATGGTGGTTTTGGCAGAACGCGCGTGTGGATTTCTACCAAACGACGTGAAAAGCATGCCGATGCTGCCCTTTTTAGCACCCGCACATGGATTTGTGCCAAAACGCGTTTTAAGCATGCGCATGCATCTTTTGGTAGACGCGGACGCAGTTTTAACCACACGATATGCATGCAAATGGTGCTTTTGGCAGAACGCGCGCGTGGATTTCTACCAAACGACGTGAAAAGCATGCCGATGCTGCTCTTTTTAACATCCGCACATGGATTTGTGCCAAAGCGCGTTTTAAGCATGCGCATGCATCTTTTGGTAGACGCGGACGCAGTTTTCTGCAAAACCACACGATAGGCATGCAAATGGTGCTTTTGGCAGAACGCGCGTGTGGATTTCTACCAAACGACGTGAAAAGCATGCCGATGCTGCTCTTTTTAGCACCCGTACATGGATTTGTGCCAAAACGCGTTTTAAGCATGCGCATGCATCTTTTGGTAGACGCGGACGCAGTTTTCTGCAAAACCACAAGATATGCATGCAAATGGTGCTTTTGGCAGAACGCGCGCGTGGATTTCTACCAAACGACGTGAAAAGCATGCCGATGCTGCTCTTTTTAACATCCGCACATGGATTTGTGCCAAAACGCGTTTTAAGCATGCGCATGCATCTTTAGGTAGACGCGGACGCAGTTTTCTGCAAAACCACACGATAGGCATGCAAATGGTGCTTTTGGCAGAACGCGCGCGTGGATTTCTACCAAACGACGTGAAAAGCATGCCGATGCTGCTCTTTTTAGCACCCGCACATGGATTTGTGCCAAAACGCGTTTTTAGCATGCACATGCATCTTTTGGTAGACGCGGACGCAGTTTTCTGCAAAACCACACGATATGCATGCAAATGGTGCTTTTGGCAGAACGCGCGTGTGGATTTCTACCAAACGACGTGAAAAGCATGCCGATGCTGCTCTTTTTAGCACCCGCACATGGATTTGTGCCAAAACGCGTTTTAAGCATGCGCATGCATCTTTCGGTAGACTCGGACGCAGTTTTCTGCAAAACCACACGATATGCATGCAAATGGTGCTTTTGGCAGAACGCGCGCGTGGATTTCTACCAAACGACGTGAAAAGCATGCCGATGCTGCTCTTTTTAACATCCGCACATGGATTTGTGCCAAAGCGCGTTTTAAGCATGCGCATGCATCTTTTGGTAGACGCGGACGCAGTTTTCTGCAAAACCACACGATATGCATGCAAATGGTGCTTTTGGCAGAACGCGCGCGTGGATTTCTACCAAACGACGTGAAAAGCATGCCGATGCTGCTCTTTTTGACATCCGCACATGGATTTGTGCCAAAGCGCGTTTTAAGCATGCGCATGCATCTTTTGGTAGACGCGGACGCAGTTTTCTGCAAAACCACACGATAGGCATGCAAATGGTGCTTTTGGCAGAACGCGCGTGTGGATTTCTACCAAACGACGTGAAAAGCATGCCGATGCTGCTCTTTTTAGCACCCGCACATGGATTTGTGCCAAAACGCGTTTTAAGCATGCGCATGCATCTTTTGGTAGACGCGGACGCAGTTTTCTGCAAAACCACACGATATGCATGCAAATGGTGCTTTTGGCAGAACGCGCGCGTGGATTTCTACCAAACGACGTGAAAAGCATGCCGATGCTGCTCTTTTTAACATCCGCACATGGATTTGTGCCAAAGCGCGTTTTAAGCATGCGCATGCATCTTTTGGTAGACGCGGACGCAGTTTTCTGCAAAACCACACGATAGGCATGCAAATGGTGCTTTTGGCAGAACGCGCGTGTGGATTTCTACCAAACGACGTGAAAAGCATGCCGATGCTGCTCTTTTTAGCACCCGTACATGGATTTGTGCCAAAACGCGTTTTAAGCATGCGCATGCATCTTTTGGTAGACGCGGACGCAGTTTTCTGCAAAACCACAAGATATGCATGCAAATGGTGCTTTTGGCAGAACGCGCGCGTGGATTTCTACCAAACGACGTGAAAAGCATGCCGATGCTGCTCTTTTTAACATCCGCACATGGATTTGTGCCAAAACGCGTTTTAAGCATGCGCATGCATCTTTAGGTAGACGCGGACGCAGTTTTCTGCAAAACCACACGATAGGCATGCAAATGGTGCTTTTGGCAGAACGCGCGCGTGGATTTCTACCAAACGACGTGAAAAGCATGCCGATGCTGCTCTTTTTAGCACCCGCACATGGATTTGTGCCAAAACGCGTTTTTAGCATGCACATGCATCTTTTGGTAGACGCGGACGCAGTTTTCTGCAAAACCACACGATATGCATGCAAATGGTGCTTTTGGCAGAACGCGCGTGTGGATTTCTACCAAACGACGTGAAAAGCATGCCGATGCTGCTCTTTTTAGCACCCGCACATGGATTTGTGCCAAAACGCGTTTTAAGCATGCGCATGCATCTTTTGGTAGACGCGGACGCAGTTTTCTGCAAAACCACACGATAGGCATGCAAATGGTGCTTTTGGCAGAACGCGCGTGTGGATTTCTACCAAACGACGTGAAAAGCATGCCGATGCTGCTCTTTTTAGCACCCGCACATGGATTTGTGCCAAAACGCGTTTTAAGCATGCGCATGCATCTTTTGGTAGACGCGGACGCAGTTTTCTGCAAAACCACAAGATATGCATGCAAATGGTGCTTTTGGCAGAACGCGCGCGTGGATTTCTACTAAACGACGTGAAAAGCATGCCGATGCTGCTCTTTTTAACATCCGCACATGGATTTGTGCCAAAACGCGTTTTAAGCATGCGCATGCATCTTTTGGTAGACGCGGACGCAGTTTTCTGCAAAACCACACGATAGGCATGCAAATGGTGCTTTTGGCAGAACGCGCGCGTGGATTTCTACCAAACGACGTGAAAAGCATGCCGATGCTGCTCTTTTTAGCACCCGCACATGGATTTGTGCCAAAACGCGTTTTTAGCATGCACATGCATCTTTTGGTAGACGCGGACGCAGTTTTCTGCAAAACCACACGATATGCATGCAAATGGTGCTTTTGGCAGAACGCGCGTGTGGATTTCTACCAAACGACGTGAAAAGCATGCCGATGCTGCTCTTTTTAGCACCCGCACATGGATTTGTGCCAAAACGCGTTTTAAGCATGCGCATGCATCTTTTGGTAGACGCGGACGCAGTTTTCTGCAAAACCACACGATATGCATGCAAATGGTGGTTTTGGCAGAACGCGCGTGTGGATTTCTACCAAACGACGTGAAAAGCATGCCGATGCTGCTCTTTTTAGCACCCACACATGGATTTGTGCCAAAACGCGTTTTAAGCATGCGCATGCATCTTTTGGTAGACGCGGACGCAGTTTTCTGCAAAACCACACGATATGCATGCAAATGGTGCTTTTGGCAGAACGCGCACGTGGATTTCTACCAAACGACGTGAAAAGCATGCCGATGCTGCTCTTTTTAACATCCGCACATGGATTTGTGCCAAAGCGCGTTTTAAGCATGCGCATGCATCTTTTGGTAGACGCGGACGCAGTTTTCTGCAAAACCACACGATATGCATACAAATGGTGCTTTTGGCAGAACGCGCGTGTGGATTTCTACCAAACGACGTGAAAAGCATGCCGATGCTGCCCTTTTTAGCACCCGCACATGGATTTGTGCCAAAACGCGTTTTAAGCATGCGCATGCATCTTTTGGTAGACGCGGACGCAGTTTTAACCACACGATATGCATGCAAATGGTGCTTTTGGCAGAACGCGCGCGTGGATTTCTACCAAACGACGTGAAAAGCATGCCGATGCTGCTCTTTTTAACATCCGCACATGGATTTGTGCCAAAGCGCGTTTTAAGCATGCGCATGCATCTTTTGGTAGACGCGGACGCAGTTTTCTGCAAAACCACACGATAGGCATGCAAATGGTGCTTTTGGCCGAACGCGCGTGTGGGTTTCTACCAAACGACGTGAAAAGCATGCCGATGCTGCTCTTTTTAGCACCCGTACATGGATTTGTGCCAAAACGCGTTTTAAGCATGCGCATGCATCTTTTGGTAGACGCGGACGCAGTTTTCTGCAAAACCACAAGATATGCATGCAAATGGTGCTTTTGGCAGAACGCGCGTGTGGATTTCTACCAAACGACGTGAAAAGCATGCCGATGCTGCTCTTTTTAGCACCCGCACATGGATTTGTGCCAAAACGCGTTTTTAGCATGCACATGCATCTTTTGGTAGACGCGGACGCAGTTTTCTGCAAAACCACACGATATGCATGCAAATGGTGGTTTTGGCAGAACGCGCGTGTGGATTTCTACCAAACGACGTGAAAAGCATGCCGATGCTGCTCTTTTTAGCACCCACACATGGATTTGTGCCAAAACGCGTTTTAAGCATGCGCATGCATCTTTTGGTAGACGCGGACGCAGTTTTCTGCAAAACCACACGATATGCATGCAAATGGTGCTTTTGGCAGAACGCGCACGTGGATTTCTACCAAACGACGTGAAAAGCATGCCGATGCTGCTCTTTTTAACATCCGCACATGGATTTGTGCCAAAGCGCGTTTTAAGCATGCGCATGCATCTTTTGGTAGACGCGGACGCAGTTTTCTGCAAAACCACACGATATGCATACAAATGGTGCCTTTGGCAGAACGCGCGTGTGGATTTCTACCAAACGACGTGAAAAGCATGCCGATGCTGCCCTTTTTAGCACCCGCACATGGATTTGTGCCAAAACGCGTTTTAAGCATGCGCATGCATCTTTTGGTAGACGCGGACGCAGTTTTAACCACACGATATGCATGCAAATGGTGCTTTTGGCAGAACGCGCGCGTGGATTTCTACCAAACGACGTGAAAAGCATGCCGATGCTGCTCTTTTTAACATCCGCACATGGATTTGTGCCAAAGCGCGTTTTAAGCATGCGCATGCATCTTTTGGTAGACGCGGACGCAGTTTTCTGCAAAACCACACGATAGGCATGCAAATGGTGCTTTTGGCAGAACGCGCGTGTGGATTTCTACCAAACGACGTGAAAAGCATGCCGATGCTGCTCTTTTTAGCACCCGTACATGGATTTGTGCCAAAACGCGTTTTAAGCATGCGCATGCATCTTTTGGTAGACGCGGACGCAGTTTTCTGCAAAACCACAAGATATGCATGCAAATGGTGCTTTTGGCAGAACGCGCGCGTGGATTTCTACCAAACGACGTGAAAAGCATGCCGATGCTGCTCTTTTTAACATCCGCACATGGATTTGTGCCAAAACGCGTTTTAAGCATGCGCATGCATCTTTAGGTAGACGCGGACGCAGTTTTCTGCAAAACCACACGATAGGCATGCAAATGGTGCTTTTGGCAGAACGCGCGCGTGGATTTCTACCAAACGACGTGAAAAGCATGCCGATGCTGCTCTTTTTAGCACCCGCACATGGATTTGTGCCAAAACGCGTTTTTAGCATGCACATGCATCTTTTGGTAGACGCGGACGCAGTTTTCTGCAAAACCACACGATATGCATGCAAATGGTGCTTTTGGCAGAACGCGCGTGTGGATTTCTACCAAACGACGTGAAAAGCATGCCGATGCTGCTCTTTTTAGCACCCGCACATGGATTTGTGCCAAAACGCGTTTTAAGCATGCGCATGCATCTTTTGGTAGACTCGGACGCAGTTTTCTGCAAAACCACACGATATGCATGCAAATGGTGCTTTTGGCAGAACGCGCACGTGGATTTCTACCAAACGACGTGAAAAGCATGCCGATGCTGCTCTTTTTAACATCCGCACATGGATTTGTGCCAAAGCGCGTTTTAAGCATGCGCATGCATCTTTTGGTAGACGCGGACGCAGTTTTCTGCAAAACCACACGATATGCATGCAAATGGTGCTTTTGGCAGAACGCGCGCGTGGATTTCTACCAAACGACGTGAAAAGCATGCCGATGCTGCTCTTTTTGACATCCGCACATGGATTTGTGCCAAAGCGCGTTTTAAGCATGCGCATGCATCTTTTGGTAGACGCGGACGCAGTTTTCTGCAAAACCACACGATAGGCATGCAAATGGTGCTTTTGGCAGAACGCGCGTGTGGATTTCTACCAAACGACGTGAAAAGCATGCCGATGCTGCTCTTTTTAGCACCCGCACATGGATTTGTGCCAAAACGCGTTTTAAGCATGCGCATGCATCTTTTGGTAGACGCGGACGCAGTTTTCTGCAAAACCACACGATATGCATGCAAATGGTGCTTTTGGCAGAACGCGCGCGTGGATTTCTACCAAACGACGTGAAAAGCATGCCGATGCTGCTCTTTTTAACATCCGCACATGGATTTGTGCCAAAGCGCGTTTTAAGCATGCGCATGCATCTTTTGGTAGACGCGGACGCAGTTTTCTGCAAAACCACACGATAGGCATGCAAATGGTGCTTTTGGCAGAACGCGCGTGTGGATTTCTACCAAACGACGTGAAAAGCATGCCGATGCTGCTCTTTTTAGCACCCGTACATGGATTTGTGCCAAAACGCGTTTTAAGCATGCGCATGCATCTTTTGGTAGACGCGGACGCAGTTTTCTGCAAAACCACAAGATATGCATGCAAATGGTGCTTTTGGCAGAACGCGCGCGTGGATTTCTACCAAACGACGTGAAAAGCATGCCGATGCTGCTCTTTTTAACATCCGCACATGGATTTGTGCCAAAACGCGTTTTAAGCATGCGCATGCATCTTTAGGTAGACGCGGACGCAGTTTTCTGCAAAACCACACGATAGGCATGCAAATGGTGCTTTTGGCAGAACGCGCGCGTGGATTTCTACCAAACGACGTGAAAAGCATGCCGATGCTGCTCTTTTTAGCACCCGCACATGGATTTGTGCCAAAACGCGTTTTTAGCATGCACATGCATCTTTTGGTAGACGCGGACGCAGTTTTCTGCAAAACCACAAGATATGCATGCAAATGGTGCTTTTGGCAGAACGCGCGCGTGGATTTCTACTAAACGACGTGAAAAGCATGCCGATGCTGCTCTTTTTAACATCCGCACATGGATTTGTGCCAAAACGCGTTTTAAGCATGCGCATGCATCTTTTGGTAGACGCGGACGCAGTTTTCTGCAAAACCACACGATAGGCATGCAAATGGTGCTTTTGGCAGAACGCGCGCGTGGATTTCTACCAAACGACGTGAAAAGCATGCCGATGCTGCTCTTTTTAGCACCCGCACATGGATTTGTGCCAAAACGCGTTTTTAGCATGCACATGCATCTTTTGGTAGACGCGGACGCAGTTTTCTGCAAAACCACACGATATGCGTGCAAATGGTGCTTTTGGCAGAACGCGCGTGTGGATTTCTACGAAACGACGTGAAAAGCATGCCGATGCTGCTCTTTTTGGCACCCGCACATGGATTTGTGCCAAAACGCGTTTTTAGCATGCACATGCATCTTTTGGTAGACGCGGACGCAGTTTTCTGCAAAACCACACGATATGCATGCAAATGGTGGTTTTGGCAGAACGCGCGTGTGGATTTCTACCAAACGACGTGAAAAGCATGCCGATGCTGCTCTTTTTAGCACCCGCACATGGATTTGTGCCAAAACGCGTTTTAAGCATGCGCATGCATCTTTTGGTAGACGCGGACGCAGTTTTCTGCAAAACCACACGATATGCATGCAAATGGTGCTTTTGGCAGAACGCGCACGTGGATTTCTACCAAACGACGTGAAAAGCATGCCGATGGTGCTCTTTTTGACATCCGCACATGGATTTGTGCCAAAGCGCGTTTTAAGCATGCGCATGCATCTTTTGGTAGACGCGGACGCAGTTTTCTGCAAAACCACACCATAGGCATGCAAATGGTGCTTTTGGCAGAACGCGCGTGTGGATTTCTACCAAACGACGTGAAAAGCATGCCGATGCTGCTCTTTTTAGCACCCGCACATGGATTTGTGCCAAAACGCGTTTTAAGCATGCGCATGCATCTTTTGGTAGACGCGGACGCAGTTTTCTGCAAAACCACACGATATGCATGCAAATGGTGCTTTTGGCAGAACGCGCGCGTGGATTTCTACCAAACGACGTGAAAAGCATGCCGATGCTGCTCTTTTTAACATCCGCACATGGATTTGTGCCAAAGCGCGTTTTAAGCATGCGCATGCATCTTTTGGTAGACGCGGACGCAGTTTTCTGCAAAACCACACGATATGCATGCAAATGGTGCTTTTGGCAGAACGCGTGCGTGGATTTCTACCAAACGACGTGAAAAGCATGCCGATGCTGCTCTTTTTGACATCCGCACATGGATTTGTGCCAAAGCGCGTTTTAAGCATGCGCATGCATCTTTTGGTAGACGCGGACGCAGTTTTCTGCAAAACCACACGATAGGCATGCAAATGGTGCTTTTGGCAGAACGCGCGTGTGGATTTCTACCAAACGACGTGAAAAGCATGCCGATGCTGCTCTTTTTAGCACCCGCACATGGATTTGTGCCAAAACGCGTTTTAAGCATGCGCATGCATCTTTTGGTAGACGCGGACGCAGTTTTCTGCAAAACCACACGATATGCATGCAAATGGTGCTTTTGGCAGAACGCGCGCGTGGATTTCTACCAAACGACGTGAAAAGCATGCCGATGCTGCTCTTTTTAACATCCGCACATGGATTTGTGCCAAAGCGCGTTTTAAGCATGCGCATGCATCTTTTGGTAGACGCGGACGCAGTTTGCTGCAAAACCACACGATATGCATGCAAATGGTGCTTTTGGCAGAACGCGCGCGTGGATTTCTACCAAACGACGTGAAAAGCATGCCGATGCTGCTCTTTTTAACATCCGCACATGGATTTGTGCCAAAACGCGTTTTAAGCATGCGCATGCATCTTTTGGTAGACGCGGACGCAGTTTTCTGCAAAACCACACGATATGCATGCAAATGGTGCTTTTGGCAGAACGCGCGCGTGGATTTCTACCAAACGACGTGAAAAGCATGCCGATGCTGCTCTTTTTAACATCCGCACATGGATTTGTGCCAAAGCGCGTTTTAAGCATGCGCATGCATCTTTTGGTAGACGCGGACGCAGTTTGCTGGAAAACCACACGATATGCATGCAAATGGTGCTTTTGGCAGAACGCGCGCGTGGATTTCTACCAAACGACGTGAAAAGCATGCCGATGCTGCTCTTTTTAACATCCGCACATGGATTTGTGCCAAAACGCGTTTTAAGCATGCGCATGCATCTTTTGGTAGACGCGGACGCAGTTTTCTGCAAAACCACAAGATATGCATGCAAATGGTGCTTTTGGCAGAACGCGCGCGTGGATTTCTACCAAACGACGTGAAAAGCATGCCGATGCTGCTCTTTTTAAAATCCGCACATGGATTTGTGCCAAAACGCGTTTTAAGCATGCGCATGCATCTTTTGGTAGACGCGGACGCAGTTTTCTGCAAAACCACACGATAGGCATGCAAATGGTGCTTTTGGCAGAACGCGCGCGTGGATTTCTACCAAACGACGTGAAAAGCATGCTGATGCTGCTCTTTTTAGCACCCGCACATGGATTTGTGCCAAAACGCGTTTTTAGCATGCACATGCATCTTTTGGTAGACGCGGACGCAGTTTTCTGCAAAACCACACGATATGCGTGCAAATGGTGCTTTTGGCAGAACGCGCGTGTGGATTTCTACCAAACGACGTGAAAAGCATGCCGATGCTGCTCTTTTTAGCACCCGCACATGGATTTGTGCCAAAACGCGTTTTTAGCATGCACATGCATCTTTTGGTAGACGCGGACGCAGTTTTCTGCAAAACCACACGATATGCATGCAAATGGTGGTTTTGGCAGAACGCGCGTGTGGATTTCTACCAAACGACGTGAAAAGCATGCCGATGCTGCTCTTTTTAGCACCCGCACATGGATTTGTGCCAAAACGCGTTTTAAGCATGCGCATGCATCTTTTGGTAGACGCGGACGCAGTTTTCTGCAAAACCACACGATATGCATGCAAATGGTGCTTTTGGCAGAACGCGCACGTGGATTTCTACCAAACGACGTGAAAAGCATGCCGATGCTGCTCTTTTTAACATCCGCACATGGATTTGTGCCAAAGCGCGTTTTAAGCATGCGCATGCATCTTTTGGTAGACGCGGACGCAGTTTTCTGCAAAACCACACGATATGCATACAAATGGTGCTTTTGGCAGAACGCGCGTGTGGATTTCTACCAAACGACGTGAAAAGCATGCCGATGCTGCCCTTTTTAGCACCCGCACATGGATTTGTGCCAAAACGCGTTTTAAGCATGCGCATGCATCTTTTGGTAGACGCGGACGCAGTTTTAACCACACGATATGCATGCAAATGGTGCTTTTGGCAGAACGCGCGCGTGGATTTCTACCAAACGACGTGAAAAGCATGCCGATGCTGCTCTTTTTAACATCCGCACATGGATTTGTGCCAAAGCGCGTTTTAAGCATGCGCATGCATCTTTTGGTAGACGCGGACGCAGTTTTCTGCAAAACCACACGATAGGCATGCAAATGGTGCTTTTGGCAGAACGCGCGTGTGGATTTCTACCAAACGACGTGAAAAGCATGCCGATGCTGCTCTTTTTAGCACCCGTACATGGATTTGTGCCAAAACGCGTTTTAAGCATGCGCATGCATCTTTTGGTAGACGCGGACGCAGTTTTCTGCAAAACCACAAGATATGCATGCAAATGGTGCTTTTGGCAGAACGCGCGCGTGGATTTCTACCAAACGACGTGAAAAGCATGCCGATGCTGCTCTTTTTAACATCCGCACATGGATTTGTGCCAAAACGCGTTTTAAGCATGCGCATGCATCTTTAGGTAGACGCGGACGCAGTTTTCTGCAAAACCACACGATAGGCATGCAAATGGTGCTTTTGGCAGAACGCGCGCGTGGATTTCTACCAAACGACGTGAAAAGCATGCCGATGCTGCTCTTTTTAGCACCCGCACATGGATTTGTGCCAAAACGCGTTTTTAGCATGCACATGCATCTTTTGGTAGACGCGGACGCAGTTTTCTGCAAAACCACACGATATGCATGCAAATGGTGCTTTTGGCAGAACGCGCGTGTGGATTTCTACCAAACGACGTGAAAAGCATGCCGATGCTGCTCTTTTTAGCACCCGCACATGGATTTGTGCCAAAACGCGTTTTAAGCATGCGCATGCATCTTTTGGTAGACTCGGACGCAGTTTTCTGCAAAACCACACGATAGGCATGCAAATGGTGCTTTTGGCAGAACGCGCGTGTGGATTTCTACCAAACGACGTGAAAAGCATGCCGATGCTGCTCTTTTTAGCACCCGCACATGGATTTGTGCCAAAACGCGTTTTAAGCATGCGCATGCATCTTTTGGTAGACGCGGACGCAGTTTTCTGCAAAACCACACGATATGCATGCAAATGGTGCTTTTGGCAGAACGCGCGCGTGGATTTCTACCAAACGACGTGAAAAGCATGCCGATGCTGCTCTTTTTAACATCCGCACATGGATTTGTGCCAAAACGCGTTTTAAGCATGCGCATGCATCTTTTGGTAGACGCGGACGCAGTTTTCTGCAAAACCACACGATATGCATGCAAATGGTGCTTTTGGCAGAACGCGCGCGTGGATTTCTACCAAACGACGTGAAAAGCATGCCGATGCTGCTCTTTTTAACATCCGCACATGGATTTGTGCCAAAGCGCGTTTTAAGCATGCGCATGCATCTTTTGGTAGACGCGGACGCAGTTTGCTGCAAAACCACACGATATGCATGCAAATGGTGCTTTTGGCAGAACGCGCGCGTGGATTTCTACCAAACGACGTGAAAAGCATGCCGTTGCTGCTCTTTTTAACATCCGCACATGGATTTGTGCCAAAACGCGTTTTAAGCATGCGCATGCATCTTTTGGTAGACGCGGACGCAGTTTTCTGCAAAACCACAAGATATGCATGCAAATGGTGCTTTTGGCAGAACGCGCGCGTGGATTTCTACCAAACGACGTGAAAAGCATGCCGATGCTGCTCTTTTTAAAATCCGCACATGGATTTGTGCCAAAACGCGTTTTAAGCATGCGCATGCATCTTTTGGTAGACGCGGACGCAATTTTCTGCAAAACCACACGATAGGCATGCAAATGGTGCTTTTGGCAGAACGCGCGCGTGGATTTCTACCAAACGACGTGAAAAGCATGCCGATGCTGCTCTTTTTAGCACCCGCACATGGATTTGTGCCAAAACGCGTTTTTAGCATGCACATGCATCTTTTGGTAGACGCGGACGCAGTTTTCTGCAAAACCACACGATATGCGTGCAAATGGTGCTTTTGGCAGAACGCGCGTGTGGATTTCTACCAAACGACGTGAAAAGCATGCCGATGCTGCTCTTTTTAGCACCCGCACATGGATTTGTGCCAAAACGCGTTTTTAGCATGCACATGCATCTTTTGGTAGACGCGGACGCAGTTTTCTGCAAAACCACACGATATGCATGC
This sequence comes from Dermacentor variabilis, assembly GCF_050947875.1. NCBI lineage: Eukaryota > Metazoa > Arthropoda > Arachnida > Ixodida > Ixodidae > Dermacentor > Dermacentor variabilis. Next base: position 36,562 of record NW_027460330.1, read on the forward strand.
AAATGGTGGTTTTGGCAGAACGCGCGTGTGGATTTCTACCAAACGACGTGAAAAGCATGCCGATGCTGCTCTTTTTAGCACCCGCACATGGATTTGTGCCAAAACGCGTTTTAAGCATGCGCATGCATCTTTTGGTAGACGCGGACGCAGTTTTCTGCAAAACCACACGATATGCATGCAAATGGTGCTTTTGGCAGAACGCGCACGTGGATTTCTACCAAACGACGTGAAAAGCATGCCGATGCTGCTCTTTTTAACATCCGCACATGGATTTGTGCCAAAGCGCGTTTTAAGCATGCGCATGCATCTTTTGGTAGACGCGGACGCAGTTTTCTGCAAAACCACACGATATGCATACAAATGGTGCTTTTGGCAGAACGCGCGTGTGGATTTCTACCAAACGACGTGAAAAGCATGCCGATGCTGCCCTTTTTAGCACCCGCACATGGATTTGTGCCAAAACGCGTTTTAAGCATGCGCATGCATCTTTTGGTAGACGCGGACGCAGTTTTAACCACACGATATGCATGCAAATGGTGCTTTTGGCAGAACGCGCGCGTGGATTTCTACCAAACGACGTGAAAAGCATGCCGATGCTGCTCTTTTTAACATCCGCACATGGATTTGTGCCAAAGCGCGTTTTAAGCATGCGCATGCATCTTTTGGTAGACGCGGACGCAGTTTTCTGCAAAACCACACGATAGGCATGCAAATGGTGCTTTTGGCAGAACGCGCGTGTGGATTTCTACCAAACGACGTGAAAAGCATGCCGATGCTGCTCTTTTTAGCACCCGTACATGGATTTGTGCCAAAACGCGTTTTAAGCATGCGCATGCATCTTTTGGTAGACGCGGACGCAGTTTTCTGCAAAACCACAAGATATGCATGCAAATGGTGCTTTTGGCAGAACGCGCGCGTGGATTTCTACCAAACGACGTGAAAAGCATGCCGATGCTGCTCTTTTTAACATCCGCACATGGATTTGTGCCAAAACGCGTTTTAAGCATGCGCATGCATCTTTAGGTAGACGCGGACGCAGTTTTCTGCAAAACCACACGATAGGCATGCAAATGGTGCTTTTGGCAGAACGCGCGCGTGGATTTCTACCAAACGACGTGAAAAGCATGCCGATGCTGCTCTTTTTAGCACCCGCACATGGATTTGTGCCAAAACGCGTTTTTAGCATGCACATGCATCTTTTGGTAGACGCGGACGCAGTTTTCTGCAAAACCACACGATATGCATGCAAATGGTGCTTTTGGCAGAACGCGCGTGTGGATTTCTACCAAACGACGTGAAAAGCATGCCGATGCTGCTCTTTTTAGCACCCGCACATGGATTTGTGCCAAAACGCGTTTTAAGCATGCGCATGCATCTTTTGGTAGACTCGGACGCAGTTTTCTGCAAAACCACACGATATGCATGCAAATGGTGCTTTTGGCAGAACGCGCGCGTGGATTTCTACCAAACGACGTGAAAAGCATGCCGATGCTGCTCTTTTTAACATCCGCACATGGATTTGTGCCAAAGCGCGTTTTAAGCATGCGCATGCATCTTTTGGTAGACGCGGACGCAGTTTTCTGCAAAACCACACGATATACATGCAAATGGTGCTTTTGGCAGAACGCGCGCGTGGATTTCTACCAAACGACGTGAAAAGCATGCCGATGCTGCTCTTTTTGACATCCGCACATGGATTTGTGCCAAAGCGCGTTTTAAGCATGCGCATGCATCTTTTGGTAGACGCGGACGCAGTTTTCTGCAAAACCACACGATAGGCATGCAAATGGTGCTTTTGGCAGAACGCGCGTGTGGATTTCTACCAAACGACGTGAAAAGCATGCCGATGCTGCTCTTTTTAGCACCCGCACATGGATTTGTGCCAAAACGCGTTTTAAGCATGCGCATGCATCTTTTGGTAGACGCGGACGCAGTTTTCTGCAAAACCACACGATATGCATGCAAATGGTGCTTTTGGCAGAACGCGCGCGTGGATTTCTACCAAACGACGTGAAAAGCATGCCGATGCTGCTCTTTTTAACATCCGCACATGGATTTGTGCCAAAACGCGTTTTAAGCATGCGCATGCATCTTTTGGTAGACGCGGACGCAGTTTTCTGCAAAACCACACGATAGGCATGCAAATGGTGCTTTTGGCAGAACGCGCGCGTGGATTTCTACCTAACGACGTGAAAAGCATGCCGATGCTGCTCTTTTTAGCACCCGCACATGGATTTGTGCCAAAACGCGTTTTTAGCATGCACATGCATCTTTTGGTAGACGCGGACGCAGTTTTCTGCAAAACCACACAATATGCATGCAAATGGTGCTTTTGGCAGAACGCGCGTGTGGATTTCTACCAAACGACGTGAAAAGCATGCCGATGCTGCTCTTTTTAGCACCCGCACATGGATTTGTGCCAAAACGCGTTTTAAGCATGCGCATGCATCTTTTGGTAGACGCGGACGCAGTTTTCTGCAAAACCACACGATATGCATGCAAATGGTGCTTTTGGCAGAACGCGCGCGTGGATTTCTACCAAACGACGTGAAAAGCATGCCGATGCTGGTCTTTTTAACATCCGCACATGGATTTGTGCCAAAGCGCGTTTTAAGCATGCGCATGCATCTTTTGGTAGACGCGGACGCAGTTTGCTGCAAAACCACACGATATGCATGCAAATGGTGCTTTTGGCAGAACGCGCGCGTGGATTTCTACCAAACGACGTGAAAAGCATGCCGATGCTGCTCTTTTTAACATCCGCACATGGATTTGTGCCAAAACGCGTTTTAAGCATGCGCATGCATCTTTTGGTAGACGCGGACGCAGTTTTCTGCAAAACCACACGATATGCATGCAAATGGTGCTTTTGGCAGAACGCGCGTGTGGATTTCTACCAAACGACGTGAAAAGCATGCCGATGCTGCTCTTTTTAGCACCCGCACATGGATTTGTGCCAAAACGCGTTTTAAGCATGCGCATGCATCTTTTGGTAGACGCGGACGCAGTTTTCTGCAAAACCACAAGATATGCATGCAAATGGTGCTTTTGGCAGAACGCGCGCGTGGATTTCTACCAAACGACGTGAAAAGCATGCCGATGCTGCTCTTTTTAACATCCGCACATGGATTTGTGCCAAAACGCGTTTTAAGCATGCGCATGCATCTTTTGGTAGACGCGGACGCAGTTTTCTGCAAAACCACACGATAGGCATGCAAATGGTGCTTTTGGCAGAACGCGCGCGTGGATTTCTACCAAACGACGTGAAAAGCATGCCGATGCTGCTCTTTTTAGCACCCGCACATGGATTTGTGCCAAAACGCGTTTTTAGCATGCACATGCATCTTTTGGTAGACGCGGACGCAGTTTTCTGCAAAACCACACGATATGCGTGCAAATTGTGCTTTTGGCAGAACGCGCGTGTGGATTTCTACGAAACGACGTGAAAAGCATGCCGATGCTGCTCTTTTTAGCACCCGCACATGGATTTGTGCCAAAACGCGTTTTTAGCATGCACATGCATCTTTTGGTAGACGCGGACGCAGTTTTCTGCAAAACCACACGATATGCATGCAAATGGTGGTTTTGGCAGAACGCGCGTGTGGATTTCTACCAAACGACGTGAAAAGCATGCCGATGCTGCTCTTTTTAGCACCCGCACATGGATTTGTGCCAAAACGCGTTTTAAGCATGCGCATGCATCTTTTGGTAGACGCGGACGCAGTTTTCTGCAAAACCACACGATATGCATGCAAATGGTGCTTTTGGCAGAACGCGCACGTGGATTTCTACCAAACGACGTGAAAAGCATGCCGATGCTGCTCTTTTTAACATCCGCACATGGATTTGTGCCAAAGCGCGTTTTAAGCATGCGCATGCATCTTTTGGTAGACGCGGACGCAGTTTTCTGCAAAACCACACGATATGCATACAAATGGTGCTTTTGGCAGAACGCGCGTGTGGATTTCTACCAAACGACGTGAAAAGCATGCCGATGCTGCCCTTTTTAGCACCCGCACATGGATTTGTGCCAAAACGCGTTTTAAGCATGCGCATGCATCTTTTGGTAGACGCGGACGCAGTTTTAACCACACGATATGCATGCAAATGGTGCTTTTGGCAGAACGCGCGCGTGGATTTCTACCAAACGACGTGAAAAGCATGCCGATGCTGCTCTTTTTAACATCCGCACATGGATTTGTGCCAAAGCGCGTTTTAAGCATGCGCATGCATCTTTTGGTAGACGCGGACGCAGTTTTCTGCAAAACCACACGATAGGCATGCAAATGGTGCTTTTGGCAGAACGCGCGTGTGGATTTCTACCAAACGACGTGAAAAGCATGCCGATGCTGCTCTTTTTAGCACCCGTACATGGATTTGTGCCAAAACGCGTTTTAAGCATGCGCATGCATCTTTTGGTAGACGCGGACGCAGTTTTCTGCAAAACCACAAGATATGCATGCAAATGGTGCTTTTGGCAGAACGCGCGCGTGGATTTCTACCAAACGACGTGAAAAGCATGCCGATGCTGCTCTTTTTAACATCCGCACATGGATTTGTGCCAAAACGCGTTTTAAGCATGCGCATGCATCTTTTGGTAGACGCGGACGCAGTTTTCTGCAAAACCACACGATAGGCATGCAAATGGTGCTTTTGGCAGAACGCGCGCGTGGATTTCTACCAAACGACGTGAAAAGCATGCCGATGCTGCTCTTTTTAGCACCCGCACATGGATTTGTGCCAAAACGCGTTTTTAGCATGCACATGCATCTTTTGTAGACGCGGACGCAGTTTTCTGCAAAACCACACGATATGCATGCAAATGGTGCTTTTGGCAGAACGCGCGTGTGGATTTCTACCAAACGACGTGAAAAGCATGCCGATGCTGCTCTTTTTAGCACCCGCACATGGATTTGTGCCAAAACGCGTTTTAAGCATGCGCATGCATCTTTTGGTAGACTCGGACGCAGTTTTCTGCAAAACCACACGATATGCATGCAAATGGTGCTTTTGGCAGAACGCGCGCGTGGATTTCTACCAAACGACGTGAAAAGCATGCCGATGCTGCTCTTTTTAACATCCGCACATGGATTTGTGCCAAAGCGCGTTTTAAGCATGCGAATGCATCTTTTGGTAGACGCGGACGCAGTTTTCTGCAAAACCACACGATATGCTTGCAAATGGTGCTTTTGGCAGAACGCGCGCGTGGATTTCTACCAAACGACGTGAAAAGCATGCCGATGCTGCTCTTTTTGACATCCGCACATGGATTTGTGCCAAAGCGCGTTTTAAGCATGCGCATGCATCTTTTGGTAGACGCGGACGCAGTTTTCTGCAAAACCACACGATAGGCATGCAAATGGTGCTTTTGGCAGAACGCGCGTGTGGATTTCTACCAAACGACGTGAAAAGCATGCCGATGCTGCTCATTTTAGCACCCGCACATGGATTTGTGCCAAAACGCGTTTTAAGCATGCGCATGCATCTTTTGGTAGACGCGGACGCAGTTTTCTGCAAAACCACACGATATGCATGCAAATGGTGCTTTTGGCAGAACGCGCGCGTGGATTTCTACCAAACGACGTGAAAAGCATGCCGATGCTGCTCTTTTTAACATCCGCACATGGATTTGTGCCAAAACGCGTTTTAAGCATGCGCATGCATCTTTTGGTAGACGCGGACGCAGTTTTCTGCAAAACCACACGATAGGCATGCAAATGGTGCTTTTGGCAGAACGCGCGCGTGGATTTCTACCTAACGACGTGAAAAGCATGCCGATGCTGCTCTTTTTAGCACCCGCACATGGATTTGTGCCAAAACGCGTTTTTAGCATGCACATGCATCTTTTGGTAGACGCGGACGCAGTTTTCTGCAAAACCACACGATATGCATGCAAATGGTGCTTTTGGCAGAACGCGCGTGTGGATTTCTACCAAACGACGTGAAAAGCATGCCGATGCTGCTCTTTTTAGCACCCGCACATGGATTTGTGCCAAAACGCGTTTTAAGCATGCGCATGCATCTTTTGGTAGACGCGGACGCAGTTTTCTGCAAAACCACACGATATGCATGCAAATGGTGCTTTTGGCAGAACGCGCGCGTGGATTTCTACCAAACGACGTGAAAAGCATGCCGATGCTGCTCTTTTTAACATCCGCACATGGATTTGTGCCAAAGCGCGTTTTAAGCATGCGCATGCATCTTTTGGTAGACGCGGACGCAGTTTGCTGCAAAACCACACGATATGCATGCAAATGGTGCTTTTGGCAGAACGCGCGCGTGGATTTCTACCAAACGACGTGAAAAGCATGCCGATGCTGCTCTTTTTAGCACCCGTACATGGATTTGTGCCAAAACTCGTTTTAAGCATGCGCATGCATCTTTTGGTAGACGCGGACGCAGTTTTCTGCAAAACCACAAGATATGCATGCAAATGGTGCTTTTGGCAGAACGCGCGCGTGGATTTCTACCAAACGACGTGAAAAGCATGCCGATGCTGCTCTTTTTAACATCCGCACATGGATTTGTGCCAAAACGCGTTTTAAGCATGCGCATGCATCTTTTGGTAGACGCGGACGCAGTTTTCTGCAAAACCACACGATAGGCATGCAAATGGTGCTTTTGGCAGAACGCGCGCGTGGATTTCTACCAAACGACGTGAAAAGCATGCCGATGCTGCTCTTTTTAGCACCCGCACATGGATTTGTGCCAAAACTCGTTTTTAGCATGCACATGCATCTTTTGGTAGACGCGGACGCAGTTTTCTGCAAAACCACACGATATGCATGCAAATGGTGCTTTTGGCAGAACGCGCGTGTGGATTTCTACCAAACGACGTGAAAAGCATGCCGATGCTGCTCTTTTTAGCACCCGCACATGGATTTGTGCCAAAACGCGTTTTAAGCATGCGCATGCATCTTTTGGTAGACTCGGACGCAGTTTTCTGCAAAACCACACGATATGCATGCAAATGGTGCTTTTGGCAGAACGCGCGCGTGGATTTCTACCAAACGACGTGAAAAGCATGCCGATGCTGCTCTTTTTAACATCCGCACATGGATTTGTGCCAAAGCGCGTTTTAAGCATGCGCATGCATCTTTTGGTAGACGCGGACGCAGTTTTTTGCAAAACCACACGATATGCATGCAAATGGTGCTTTTGGCAGAACGCGCGCGTGGATTTCTACCAAACGACGTGAAAAGCATGCCGATGCTGCTCTTTTTGACATCCGCACATGGATTTGTGCCAAAGCGCGTTTTAAGCATGCGCATGCATCTTTTGGTAGACGCGGACGCAGTTTTCTGCAAAACCACACGATAGGCATGCAAATGGTGCTTTTGGCAGAACGCGCGTGTGGATTTCTACCAAACGACGTGAAAAGCATGCCGATGCTGCTCTTTTTAGCACCCGCACATGGATTTGTGCCAAACGCGTTTTAAGCATGCGCATGCATCTTTTGGTAGACGCGGACGCAGTTTTCTGCAAAACCACACGATATGCATGCAAATGGTGCTTTTGGCAGAACGCGCGCGTGGATTTCTACCAAACGACGTGAAAAGCATGCCGATGCTGCTCTTTTTAACATCCGCACATGGATTTGTGCCAAAACGCGTTTTAAGCATGCGCATGCATCTTTTGGTAGACGCGGACGCAGTTTTCTGCAAAACCACACGATAGGCATGCAAATGGTGCTTTTGGCAGAACGCGCGCGTGGATTTCTACCTAACGACGTGAAAAGCATGCCGATGCTGCTCTTTTTAGCACCCGCACATGGATTTGTGCCAAAACGCGTTTTTAGCATGCACATGCATCTTTTGGTAGACGCGGACGCAGTTTTCTGCAAAACCACACGATATGCATGCAAATGGTGCTTTTGGCAGAACGCGCGTGTGGATTTCTACCAAACGACGTGAAAAGCATGCCGATGCTGCTCTTTTTAGCACCCGCACATGGATTTGTGCCAAAACGCGTTTTAAGCATGCGCATGCATCTTTTGGCAGACGCGGACGCAGTTTTCTGCAAAACCACACGATATGCATGCAAATGGTGCTTTTGGCAGAACGCGCGCGTGGATTTCTACCAAACGACGTGAAAAGCATGCCGATGCTGCTCTTTTTAACATCCGCACATGGATTTGTGCCAAAGCGCGTTTTAAGCATGTGCATGCATCTTTTGGTAGACGCGGACGCAGTTTGCTGCAAAACCACACGATATGCATGCAAATGGTGCTTTTGGCAGAACGCGCGCGTGGATTTCTACCAAACGACGTGAAAAGCATGCCGATGCTGCTCTTTTTAACATCCGCACATGGATTTGTGCCAAAACGCGTTTTAAGCATGCGCATGCATCTTTTGGTAGACACGGACGCAGTTTTCTGCAAAACCACACGATATGCATGCAAATGGTGCTTTTGGCAGAACGCGCGTGTGGATTTCTACCAAACGACGTGAAAAGCATGCCGATGCTGCTCTTTTTAGCACCCGCACATGGATTTGTGCCAAAACGCGTTTTAAGCATGCGCATGCATCTTTTGGTAGACGCGGACGCAGTTTTCTGCAAAACCACAAGATATGCATGCAAATGGTGCTTTTGGCAGAACGCGCGCGTGGATTTCTACCAAACGACGTGAAAAGCATGCCGATGCTGCTCTTTTTAACATCCGCACATGGATTTGTGCCAAAACGCGTTTTAAGCATGCGCATGCATCTTCTGGTAGACGCGGACGCAGTTTTCTGCAAAACCACACGATAGGCATGCAAATGGTGCTTTTGGCAGAACGCGCGCGTGGATTTCTACCAAACGACGTGAAAAGCATGCCGATGCTGCTCTTTTTAGCACCCGCACATGGATTTGTGCCAAAACGCGTTTTTAGCATGCACATGCATCTTTTGGTAGACGCGGACGCAGTTTTCTGCAAAACCACACGATATGCGTGCAAATGGTGCTTTTGGCAGAACGCGCGTGTGGATTTCTACCAAACGACGTGAAAAGCATGCCGATGCTGCTCTTTTTAGCACCCGCACATGGATTTGTGCCAAAACGCGTTTTTAGCATGCACATGCATCTTTTGGTAGACGCGGACGCAGTTTTCTGCAAAACCACACGATATGCATGCAAATGGTGGTTTTGGCAGAACGCGCGTGTGGATTTCTACCAAACGACGTGAAAAGCATGCCGATGCTGCTCTTTTTAGCACCCGCACATGGATTTGTGCCAAAAGGCGTTTTAAGCATGCGCATGCATCTTTTGGTAGACGCGGACGCAGTTTTCTGCAAAACCACACGATATGCATGCAAATGGTGCTTTTGGCAGAACGCGCACGTGGATTTCTACCAAACGACGTGAAAAGCATGCCGATGCTGCTCTTTTTAACATCCGCACATGGATTTGTGCCAAAGCGCGTTTTAAGCATGCGCATGCATCTTTTGGTAGACGCGGACGCAGTTTTCTGCAAAACCACACGATATGCATACAAATGGTGCTTTTGGCAGAACGCGCGTGTGGATTTCTACCAAACGACGTGAAAAGCATGCCGATGCTGCCCTTTTTAGCACCCGCACAAGGATTTGTGCCAAAACGCGTTTTAAGCATGCGCATGCATCTTTTGGTAGACGCGGACGCAGTTTTAACCACACGATATGCATGCAAATGGTGCTTTTGGCAGAACGCGCGCGTGGATTTCTACCAAACGACGTGAAAAGCATGCCGATGCTGCTCTTTTTAACATCCGCACATGGATTTGTGCCAAAGCGCGTTTTAAGCATGCGCATGCATCTTTTGGTAGACGCGGACGCAGTTTTCTGCAAAACCACACGATAGGCATGCAAATGGTGCTTTTGGCAGAACGCGCGTGTGGATTTCTACCAAACGACGTGAAAAGCATGCCGATGCTGCTCTTTTTAGCACCCGTACATGGATTTGTGCCAAAACGCGTTTTAAGCATGCGCATGCATCTTTTGGTAGACGCGGACGCAGTTTTCTGCAAAACCACAAGATATGCATGCAAATGGTGCTTTTGGCAGAACGCGCGCGTGGATTTCTACCAAACGACGTGAAAAGCATGCCGATGCTGCTCTTTTTAACATCCGCACATGGATTTGTGCCAAAACGCGTTTTAAGCATGCGCATGCATCTTTTGGTAGACGCGGACGCAGTTTTCTGCAAAACCACACGATATGCGTGCAAATGGTGCTTTTGGCAGAACGCGCGTGTGGATTTCTACCAAACGACGTGAAAAGCATGCCGATGCTGCTCTTTTTAGCACCCGCACATGGATTTGTGCCAAAACGCGTTTTAAGCATGCGCATGCATCTTTTTGTAGACGCGGACGCAGTTTTCTGCAAAACCACACGATATGCATGCAAATGGTGCTTTTGGCAGAACGCGCGCGTGGATTTCTACCAAACGACGTGAAAAGCATGCCGATGCTGCTCTTTTTAACATCCGCACATGGATTTGTGCCAAAGCGCGTTTTAAGCATGCGCATGCACCTTTTGGTAGACGCGGACGCAGTTTTCTGCAAAACCACACGATATGCATGCAAATGGTGCTTTTGGCAGAACGCGCGCGTGGATTTCTACCAAACGACGTGAAAAGCATGCCGATGCTGCTCTTTTTAACATCCGCACATGGATTTGTGCCAAAACGCGTTTTAAGCATGCGCATGCATCTTTTGGTAGACGCGGACGCAGTTTTCTGCAAAACCACACGATATGCATGCAAATGGTGCTTTTGGCAGAACGCGCGCGTGGATTTCTACCAAACGACGTGAAAAGCATGCCGATGCTGCTCTTTTTAACATCCGCACATGGATTTGTGCCAAAGCGCGTTTTAAGCATGCGCATGCATCTTTTGGTAGACGCGGACGCAGTTTTCTGCAAAACCACACGATAGGCATGCAAATGGTGCTTTTGGCAGAACGCGCGCGTGGATTTCTACCAAACGACGTGAAAAGCATGCCGATGCTGCTCTTTTTAGCACCCGCACATGGATTTGTGCCAAAACGCGTTAAAAGCATGCGCATGCATCTTTTGGTAGACGCGGACGCAGTTTTCTGCAAAACCACACGATATGCATGCAAATGGTGCTTTTGGCAGAACGCGCGCGTGGATTTCTACCAAACGACGTGAAAAGCATGCCGATGCTGCTCTTTTTAACATCCGCACATGGATTTGTGCGAAAGCGCGTTTTAAGCATGCGCATGCATCTTTTGGTAGACGCGGACGCAGTTTTCTGCAAAACCACACGATAGGCATGCAAATGGTGCTTTTGGCAGAACGCGCGCGTGGATTTCTACCAAACGACGTGAAAAGCATGCCGATGCTGCTCTTTTTAGCACCCGCACATGGATTTGTGCCAAAACGCGTTTTAAGCATGCGCATGCATCTTTTGGTAGACGCGGACGCAGTTTTCTGCAAAACCACACGATATGCATGCAAATGGTGCTTTTGGCAGAACGCGCGCTTGGATTTCTACCAAACGACGTGAAAAGCATGCCGATGCTGCTCTTTTTAACATCCGCACATGGATTTGTGCCAAAGCGCGTTTTAAGCATGCGCATGCATCTTTTGGTAGACGCGGACGCAGTTTTCTGCAAAACCACACGATAGGCATGCAAATGGTGCTTTTGGCAGAACGCGCGCGTGGATTTCTACCAAACGACGTGAAAAGCATGCCGATGCTGCTCTTTTTAGCACCCGCACATGGATTTGTGCCAAAACGCGTTTTTAGCATGCACATGCATCTTTTGGTAGACGCGGACGCAGTTTTCTGCAAAACCACACGATATGCATGCAAATGGTGCTTTTGGCAGAACGCGCGTGTGGATTTCTACCAAACGACGTGAAAAGCATGCCGATGCTGCTCTTTTTAGCACCCGCACATGGATTTATGCCAAAACGCGTTTTAAGCATGCGCATGCATCTTTTGGTAGACGCGGACGCAGTTTTCTGCAAAACCACACGATATGCATGCAAATGATGCTTTTGGCAGAACGCGCGCGTGGATTTCTGCCAAACGACGTGAAAAGCATGCCGATGCTGCTCTTTTTAGCACCCGCACATGGATTTGTGCCAAAACGCGTTTTTAGCATGCACATGCATCTTTTGGTAGACGCGGACGCAGTTTTCTGCAAAACCACACGATATGCATGCAAATGGTGCTTTTGGCACAACGCGCGTGTGGATTTCTACCAAACGACGTGAAAAGCATGCCGATGCTGCTCTTTTTAGCACCCGCACATGGATTTGTGCCAAAACGCGTTTTAAGCATGCGCATGCATCTTTTGGTAGACGCGGACGCAGTTTTCTGCAAAACCACACGATATGCATGCAAATGGTGCTTTTGGCAGAACGCGCGCGTGGATTTCTACCAAACGACGTGAAAAGCATGCCGATGCTGCTCTTTTTAACATCCGCACATGGATTTGTGCCAAAACGCGTTTTAAGCATGCGCATGCATCTTTTGGTAGACGCGGACGCAGTTTTCTGCAAAACCACACGATATGCATGCAAATGGTGCTTTTGGCAGAACGCGCGCGTGGATTTCTACCAAACGACGTGAAAAGCATGCCGATGCTGCTCTTTTTAACATCCGCACATGGATTTGTGCCAAAGCGCGTTTTAAGCATGCGCATGCATCTTTTGGTAGACGCGGACGCAGTTTTCTGCAAAACCACACGATAGGCATGCAAATGGTGCTTTTGGCAGAACGCGCGCGTGGATTTCTACCAAACGACGTGAAAAGCATGCCGATGCTGCTCTTTTTAGCACCCGCACATGGATTTGTGCCAAAACGCGTTTTAAGCATGCGCATGCATCTTTTGGTAGACGCGGACGCAGTTTTCTGCAAAACCACACGATATGCATGCAAATGGTGCTTTTGGCAGAACGCGCGCGTGGATTTCTACCAAACGACGTGAAAAGCATGCCGATGCTGCTCTTTTTAACATCCGCACATGGATTTGTGCGAAAGCGCGTTTTAAGCATGCGCATGCATCTTTTGGTAGACGCGGACGCAGTTTTCTGCAAAACCACACGATAGGCATGCAAATGGTGCTTTTGGCAGAACGCGCGCGTGGATTTCTACCAAACGACGTGAAAAGCATGCCGATGCTGCTCTTTTTAGCACCCGCACATGGATTTGTGCCAAAACGCGTTTTAAGCATGCGCATGCATCTTTTGGTAGACGCGGACGCAGTTTTCTGCAAAACCACACGATATGCATGCAAATGGTGCTTTTGGCAGAACGCGCGCTTGGATTTCTACCAAACGACGTGAAAAGCATGCCGATGCTGCTCTTTTTAACATCCGCACATGGATTTGTGCCAAAGCGCGTTTTAAGCATGCGCATGCATCTTTTGGTAGACGCGGACGCAGTTTTCTGCAAAACCACACGATAGGCATGCAAATGGTGCTTTTGGCAGAACGCGCGCGTGGATTTCTACCAAACGACGTGAAAAGCATGCCGATGCTGCTCTTTTTAGCACCCGCACATGGATTTGTGCCAAAACGCGTTTTTAGCATGCACATGCATCTTTTGGTAGACGCGGACGCAGTTTTCTGCAAAACCACACGATATGCATGCAAATGGTGCTTTTGGCAGAACGCGCGTGTGGATTTCTACCAAACGACGTGAAAAGCATGCCGATGCTGCTCTTTTTAGCACCCGCACATGGATTTATGCCAAAACGCGTTTTAAGCATGCGCATGCATCTTTTGGTAGACGCGGACGCAGTTTTCTGCAAAACCACACGATATGCATGCAAATGATGCTTTTGGCAGAACGCGCGCGTGGATTTCTGCCAAACGACGTGAAAAGCATGCCGATGCTGCTCTTTTTAGCACCCGCACATGGATTTGTGCCAAAACGCGTTTTTAGCATGCACATGCATCTTTTGGTAGACGCGGACGCAGTTTTCTGCAAAACCACACGATATGCATGCAAATGGTGCTTTTGGCACAACGCGCGTGTGGATTTCTACCAAACGACGTGAAAAGCATGCCGATGCTGCTCTTTTTAGCACCCGCACATGGATTTGTGCCAAAACGCGTTTTAAGCATGCGCATGCATCTTTTGGTAGACGCGGACGCAGTTTTCTGCAAAACCACACGATATGCATGCAAATGGTGCTTTTGGCAGAACGCGCGCGTGGATTTCTACCAAACGACGTGAAAAGCATGCCGATGCTGCTTTTTTTAGCACCCGCACATGGATTTGTGCCAAAACGCGTTTTTAGCATGCACATGCATCTTTTGGTAGGCGCGGACGCAGTTTTCTGCAAAACCACACGATATGCATGCAAATGGTGCTTTTGGCAGAACGCGCGCGTGGATTTCTACCAAACGACGTGAAAAGCATGCCGATGGTGCTCTTTTTAGCACCCGCACATGGATTTGTGCCAAAACGCGTTTTTAGCATGCACATGCATCTTTTGGTAGACGCGGACGCAGTTTTCTGCAAAACCACACGATATGCATGCAAATGGTGGTTTTGGCAGAACGCGCGTGTGGATTTCTACCAAACGACGTGAAAAGCATGCCGATGCTGCTCTTTTTAGCACCCGCACATGGATTTGTGCCAAAACGCGTTTTAAGCATGCGCATGCATCTTTTGGTAGACGCGGACGCAGTTTTCTGCAAAACCACACGATATGCATGCAAATGGTGCTTTTGGCAGAACGCGCGCGTGGATTTCTACCAAACGACGTGAAAAGCATGCCGATGCTGCTCTTTTTAACATCCGCACATGGATTTGTGCCAAAGCGCGTTTTAAGCATGCGCATGCATCTTTTGGTAGACGCGGACGCAGTTTTCTGCAAAACCACACGATATGCATGCAAATGGTGCTTTTGGCAGAACGCGCGTGTGGATTTCTACCAAACGACGTGAAAAGCATGCCGATGCTGCCCTTTTTAGCACCCGCACATGGATTTGTGCCAAAACGCGTTTTAAGCATGCGCATGCATCTTTTGGTAGACGCGGACGCAGTTTTCTGCAAAACCACACGATATGCATGCAAATGGTGCTTTTGGCAGAACGCGCGCGTGGATTTCTACCAAACGACGTGAAAAGCATGCCGATGCTGCTCTTTTTAACATCTGCACATGGATTTGTGCCAAAGCGCGTTTTAAGCATGCGCATGCATCTTTTGGTAGACGCGGACGCAGTTTTCTGCAAAACCACACGATAGGCATGCAAATGGTGCTTTTGGCAGAACGCGCGTGTGGATTTCTACCAAACGACGTGAAAAGCATGCCGATGCTGCTCTTTTTAGCACCCGCACATGGATTTGTGCCAAAACGCGTTTTAAGCATGCGCATGCATCTTTTGGTAGACGCGGACGCAGTTTTCTGCAAAACCACAAGATATGCATGCAAATGGTGCTTTTGGCAGAACGCGCGCGTGGATTTCTACCAAACGACGTGAAAAGCATGCCGATGCTGCTCTTTTTAACATCCGCACATGGATTTGTGCCAAAACGCGTTTTAAGCATGCGCATGCATCTTTTGGTAGACGCGGACGCAGTTTTCTGCAAAACCACACGATAGGCATGCAAATGGTGCTTTTGGCAGAACGCGCGCGTGGATGTCTACCAAACGACGTGAAAAGCATGCCGATGCTGCTCTTTTTAGCACCCGCACATGGATTTGTGCCAAAACGCGTTTTTAGCATGCACATGCATCTTTTGGTAGACGCGGACGCAGTTTTCTGCAAAACCACACGATATGCATGCAAATGGTGCTTTTGGCAGAACGCGCGTGTGGATTTCTACCAAACGACGTGAAAAGCATGCCGATGCTGCTCTTTTTAGCACCCGCACATGGATTTGTGCCAAAACGCGTTTTAAGCATGCGCATGCATCTTTTGGTAGACTCGGACGCAGTTTTCTGCAAAACCACACGATATGCATGCAAATGGTGCTTTTGGCAGAACGCGCGCGTGGATTTCTACCAAACGACGTGAAAAGCATGCCGATGCTGCTCTTTTTAACATCCGCACATGGATTTGTGCCAAAGCGCGTTTTAAGCATGCGCATGCATCTTTTGGTAGACGCGGACGCAGTTTTCTGCAAAACCACACGATATGCATGCAAATGGTGCTTTTGGCAGAACGCGCGCGTGGATTTCTACCAAACGACGTGAAAAGCATGCCGATGCTGCTCTTTTTGACATCCGCTCATGGATTTGTGGCAAAGCGCGTTTTAAGCATGCGCATGCATCTTTTGGTAGACGCGGACGCAGTTTTCTGCAAAACCACACGATAGGCATGCAAATGGTGCTTTTGGCAGAACGCGCGTGTGGATTTCTACCAAACGACGTGAAAAGCATGCCGATGCTGCTCTTTTTAGCACCCGCACATGGATTTGTGCCAAAGCGCGTTTTAAGCATGCGCATGCATCTTTTGGTAGACGCGGACGCAGTTTTCTGCAAAACCACACGATAGGCATGCAAATGGTGCTTTTGGCAGAACGCGCGCGTGGATTTCTACCAAACGACGTGAAAAGCATGCCGATGCTGCTCTTTTTAGCACCCGCACATGGATTTGTGCCAAAACGCGTTTTTAGCATGCACATGCATCTTTTGGTAGACGCGGACGCAGTTTTCTGCAAAACCACACGATATGCATGCAAATGGTGCTTTTGGCAGAACGCGCGTGTGGATTTCTACCAAACGACGTGAAAAGCATGCCGATGCTGCTCTTTTTAGCACCCGCACATGGATTTATGCCAAAACGCGTTTTAAGCATGCGCATGCATCTTTTGGTAGACGCGGACGCAGTTTTCTGCAAAACCACACGATATGCATGCAAATGATGCTTTTGGCAGAACGCGCGCGTGGATTTCTGCCAAACGACGTGAAAAGCATGCCGATGCTGCTCTTTTTAGCACCCGCACATGGATTTGTGCCAAAACGCGTTTTTAGCATGCACATGCATCTTTTGGTAGACGCGGACGCAGTTTTCTGCAAAACCACACGATATGCATGCAAATGGTGCTTTTGGCACAACGCGCGTGTGGATTTCTACCAAACGACGTGAAAAGCATGCCGATGCTGCTCTTTTTAGCACCCGCACATGGATTTGTGCCAAAACGCGTTTTAAGCATGCGCATGCATCTTTTGGTAGACGCGGACGCAGTTTTCTGCAAAACCACACGATATGCATGCAAATGGTGCTTTTGGCAGAACGCGCGCGTGGATTTCTACCAAACGACGTGAAAAGCATGCCGATGCTGCTCTTTTTAGCACCCGCACATGGATTTGTGCCAAAACGCGTTTTTAGCATGCACATGCATCTTTTGGTAGGCGCGGACGCAGTTTTCTGCAAAACCACACGATATGCATGCAAATGGTGCTTTTGGCAGAACGCGCGCGTGGATTTCTACCAAACGACGTGAAAAGCATGCCGATGGTGCTCTTTTTAGCACCCGCACATGGATTTGTGCCAAAACGCGTTTTTAGCATGCACATGCATCTTTTGGTAGACGCGGACGCAGTTTTCTGCAAAACCACACGATATGCATGCAAATGGTGGTTTTGGCAGAACGCGCGTGTGGATTTCTACCAAACGACGTGAAAAGCATGCCGATGCTGCTCTTTTTAGCACCCGCACATGGATTTGTGCCAAAACGCGTTTTAAGCATGCGCATGCATCTTTTGGTAGACGCGGACGCAGTTTTCTGCAAAACCACACGATATGCATGCAAATGGTGCTTTTGGCAGAACGCGCGCGTGGATTTCTACCAAACGACGTGAAAAGCATGCCGATGCTGCTCTTTTTAACATCCGCACATGGATTTGTGCCAAAGCGCGTTTTAAGCATGCGCATGCATCTTTTGGTAGACGCGGACGCAGTTTTCTGCAAAACCACACGATATGCATGCAAATGGTGCTTTTGGCAGAACGCGCGTGTGGATTTCTACCAAACGACGTGAAAAGCATGCCGATGCTGCCCTTTTTAGCACCCGCACATGGATTTGTGCCAAAACGCGTTTTAAGCATGCGCATGCATCTTTTGGTAGACGCGGACGCAGTTTTCTGCAAAACCACACGATATGCATGCAAATGGTGCTTTTGGCAGAACGCGCGCGTGGATTTCTACCAAACGACGTGAAAAGCATGCCGATGCTGCTCTTTTTAACATCTGCACATGGATTTGTGCCAAAGCGCGTTTTAAGCATGCGCATGCATCTTTTGGTAGACGCGGACGCAGTTTTCTGCAAAACCACACGATAGGCATGCAAATGGTGCTTTTGGCAGAACGCGCGTGTGGATTTCTACCAAACGACGTGAAAAGCATGCCGATGCTGCTCTTTTTAGCACCCGCACATGGATTTGTGCCAAAACGCGTTTTAAGCATGCGCATGCATCTTTTGGTAGACGCGGACGCAGTTTTCTGCAAAACCACAAGATATGCATGCAAATGGTGCTTTTGGCAGAACGCGCGCGTGGATTTCTACCAAACGACGTGAAAAGCATGCCGATGCTGCTCTTTTTAACATCCGCACATGGATTTGTGCCAAAACGCGTTTTAAGCATGCGCATGCATCTTTTGGTAGACGCGGACGCAGTTTTCTGCAAAACCACACGATAGGCATGCAAATGGTGCTTTTGGCAGAACGCGCGCGTGGATGTCTACCAAACGACGTGAAAAGCATGCCGATGCTGCTCTTTTTAGCACCCGCACATGGATTTGTGCCAAAACGCGTTTTTAGCATGCACATGCATCTTTTGGTAGACGCGGACGCAGTTTTCTGCAAAACCACACGATATGCATGCAAATGGTGCTTTTGGCAGAACGCGCGTGTGGATTTCTACCAAACGACGTGAAAAGCATGCCGATGCTGCTCTTTTTAGCACCCGCACATGGATTTGTGCCAAAACGCGTTTTAAGCATGCGCATGCATCTTTTGGTAGACTCGGACGCAGTTTTCTGCAAAACCACACGATATGCATGCAAATGGTGCTTTTGGCAGAACGCGCGCGTGGATTTCTACCAAACGACGTGAAAAGCATGCCGATGCTGCTCTTTTTAACATCCGCACATGGATTTGTGCCAAAGCGCGTTTTAAGCATGCGCATGCATCTTTTGGTAGACGCGGACGCAGTTTTCTGCAAAACCACACGATATGCATGCAAATGGTGCTTTTGGCAGAACGCGCGCGTGGATTTCTACCAAACGACGTGAAAAGCATGCCGATGCTGCTCTTTTTGACATCCGCACATGGATTTGTGGCAAAGCGCGTTTTAAGCATGCGCATGCATCTTTTGGTAGACGCGGACGCAGTTTTCTGCAAAACCACACGATAGGCATGCAAATGGTGCTTTTGGCAGAACGCGCGTGTGGATTTCTACTAAACGACGTGAAAAGCATGCCGATGCTGCTCTTTTTAGCACCCGCACATGGATTTGTGCCAAAACGCGTTTTAAGCATGCGCATGCATCTTTTGGTAGACGCGGACGCAGTTTTCTGCAAAACCACACGATATGCATGCAAATGGTGCTTTTGGCAGAACGCGCCCGTGGATTTCTACCAAACGACGTGAAAAGCATGCCGATGCTGCTCTTTTTAACATCCGCACATGGATTTGTGCCAAAACGCGTTTTAAGCATGCGCATGCATCTTTTGGTAGACGCGGACGCAGTTTTCTGCAAAACCACACGATAGGCATGCAAATGGTGCTTTTGGCAGAACGCGCGCGTGGATTTCTACCTAACGACGTGAAAAGCATGCCGATGCTGCTCTTTTTAGCACCCGCACATGGATTTGTGCCAAAACGCGTTTTTAGCATGCACATGCATCTTTTGGTAGACGCGGACGCAGTTTTCTGCAAAACCACACGATATGCATGCAAATGGTGCTTTTGGCAGAACGCGCGCGTGGATTTCTACCAAACGACGTGAAAAGCATGCCGATGCTGCTCTTTTTAACATCCGCACATGGATTTGTGCCAAAGCGCGTTTTAAGCATGCGCATGCATCTTTTGGCAGACGCGGACGCAGTTTGCTGCAAAACCACACGATATGCATGCAAATGGTGCTTTTGGCAGAACGCGCGCGTGGATTTCTACCAAACGACGTGAAAAGCATGCCGATGCTGCTCTTTTTAACATCCGCACATAGATTTGTGCCAAAACGCGTTTTAAGCATGCGCATGCATCTTTTGGTAGACGCGGACGCAGTTTTCTGCAAAACCACACGATAGGCATGCAAATGGTGCTTTTGGCAGAACGCGCGCGTGGATTTCTACCAAACGACGTGAAAAGCATGCCGATGCTGCTCTTTTTAGCACCCGCACATGGATTTGTGCCAAAACGCGTTTTTAGCATGCACATGCATCTTTTGGTAGACGCGGACGCAGTTTTCTGCAAAACCACACGATATGCATGCAAATGGTGCTTTTGGCAGAACGCGCGTGTGGATTTCTACCAAACGACGTGAAAAGCATGCCGATGCTGCTCTTTTTAGCACCCGCACATGGATTTGTGCCAAAACGCGTTTTAAGCATGCGCATGCATCTTTTGGTAGACTCGGACGCAGTTTTCTGCAAAACCACACGATATGCATGCAAATGGTGCTTTTGGCAGAACGCGCGCGTGGATTTCTACCAAACGACGTGAAAAGCATGCCGATGCTGCTCTTTTTAACATCCGCACATGGATTTGTGCCAAAGCGCGTTTTAAGCATGCGCATGCACCTTTTGGTAGACGCGGACGCAGTTTTCTGCAAAACCACACGATATGCATGCAAATGGTGCTTTTGGCAGAACGCGCGCGTGGATTTCTACCAAACGACGTGAAAAGCATGCCGATGCTGCTCTTTTTAACATCCGCACATGGATTTGTGCCAAAACGCGTTTTAAGCATGCGCATGCATCTTTTGGTAGACGCGGACGCAGTTTTCTGCAAAACCACACGATATGCATGCAAATGGTGCTTTTGGCAGAACGCGCGCGTGGATTTCTACCAAACGACGTGAAAAGCATGCCGATGCTGCTCTTTTTAACATCCGCACATGGATTTGTGCCAAAGCGCGTTTTAAGCATGCGCATGCATCTTTTGGTAGACGCGGACGCAGTTTTCTGCAAAACCACACGATAGGCATGCAAATGGTGCTTTTGGCAGAACGCGCGCGTGGATTTCTACCAAACGACGTGAAAAGCATGCCGATGCTGCTCTTTTTAGCACCCGCACATGGATTTGTGCCAAAACGCGTTTTAAGCATGCGCATGCATCTTTTGGTAGACGCGGACGCAGTTTTCTGCAAAACCACACGATATGCATGCAAATGGTGCTTTTGGCAGAACGCGCGCGTGGATTTCTACCAAACGACGTGAAAAGCATGCCGATGCTGCTCTTTTTAACATCCGCACATGGATTTGTGCCAAAGCGCGTTTTAAGCATGCGCATGCATCTTTTGGTAGACGCGGACGCAGTTTTCTGCAAAACCACACGATAGGCATGCAAATGGTGCTTTTGGCAGAACGCGCGCGTGGATTTCTACCAAACGACGTGAAAAGCATGCCGATGCTGCTCTTTTTAACATCCGCACATGGATTTGTGCCAAAACGCGTTTTAAGCATGCGCATGCATCTTTTGGTAGACGCGGACGCAGTTTTCTGCAAAACCACACGATATGCATGCAAATGGTGCTTTTGGCAGAACGCGCGCGTGGATTTCTACCAAACGACGTGAAAAGCATGCCGATGCTGCTCTTTTTAACATCCGCACATGGATTTGTGCGAAAGCGCGTTTTAAGCATGCGCATGCATCTTTTGGTAGACGCGGACGCAGTTTTCTGCAAAACCACACGATAGGCATGCAAATGGTGCTTTTGGCAGAACGCGCGCGTGGATTTCTACCAAACGACGTGAAAAGCATGCCGATGCTGCTCTTTTTAGCACCCGCACATGGATTTGTGCCAAAACGCGTTTTAAGCATGCGCATGCATCTTTTGGTAGACGCGGACGCAGTTTTCTGCAAAACCACACGATATGCATGCAAATGATGCTTTTGGCAGAACGCGCGCATGGATTTCTACCAAACGACGTGAAAAGCATGCCGATGCTGCTCTTTTTAGCACCCGCACATGGATTTGTGCCAAAACGCGTTTTTAGCATGCACATGCATCTTTTGGTAGACGCGGACGCAGTTTTCTGCAAAACCACACGATATGCATGCAAATGGTGCTTTTGGCACAACGCGCGTGTGGATTTCTACCAAACGACGTGAAAAGCATGCCGATGCTGCTCTTTTTAGCACCCGCACATGGATTTGTGCCAAAACGCGTTTTAAGCATGCGCATGCATCTTTTGGTAGACGCGGACGCAGTTTTCTGCAAAACCACATGATATGCATGCAAATGGTGCTTTTGGCAGAACGCGCGCGTGGATTTCTACCAAACGACGTGAAAAGCATGCCGATGCTGCTCTTTTTAGCACCCGCACATGGATTTGTGCCAAAACGCGTTTTTAGCATGCACATGCATCTTTTGGTAGCCGCGGACGCAGTTTTCTGCAAAACCACACGATATGCATGCAAATGGTGCTTTTGGCAGAACGCGCGCGTGGATTTCTACCAAACGACGTGAAAAGCATGCCGATGGTGCTCTTTTTAGCACCCGCACATGGATTTGTGCCAAAACGCGTTTTTAGCATGCACATGCATCTTTTGGTAGACGCGGACGCAGTTTTCTGCAAAACCACACGATATGCATGCAAATGGTGGTTTTGGCAGAACGCGCGTGTGGATTTCTACCAAACGACGTGAAAAGCATGCCGATGCTGCTCTTTTTAGCACCCGCACATGGATTTGTGCCAAAACGCGTTTTAAGCATGCGCATGCATCTTTTGGTAGACGCGGACGCAGTTTTCTGCAAAACCACACGATATGCATGCAAATGGTGCTTTTGGCAGAACGCGCGCGTGGATTTCTACCAAACGACGTGAAAAGCATGCCGATGCTGCTCTTTTTAACATCCGCACATGGATTTGTGCCAAAACGCGTTTTTAGCATGCACATGCATCTTTTGGTAGACGCGGACGCAGTTTTCTGCAAAACCACACGATATGCATGCAAATGGTGCTTTTGGCACAACGCGCGTGTGGATTTCTACCAAACGACGTGAAAAGCATGCCGATGCTGCTCTTTTTAGCACCCGCACATGGATTTGTGCCAAAACGCGTTTTAAGCATGCGCATGCATCTTTTGGTAGACGCGGACGCAGTTTTCTGCAAAACCACACGATATGCATGCAAATGGTGCTTTTGGCAGAACGCGCGCGTGGATTTCTACCAAACGACGTGAAAAGCATGCCGATGCTGCTCTTTTTAGCACCCGCACATGGATTTGTGCCAAAACGCGTTTTTAGCATGCACATGCATCTTTTGGTAGCCGCGGACGCAGTTTTCTGCAAAACCACACGATATGCATGCAAATGGTGCTTTTGGCAGAACGCGCGCGTGGATTTCTACCAAACGACGTGAAAAGCATGCCGATGGTGCTCTTTTTAGCACCCGCACATGGATTTGTGCCAAAACGCGTTTTTAGCATGCACATGCATCTTTTGGTAGACGCGGACGCAGTTTTCTGCAAAACCACACGATATGCATGCAAATGGTGGTTTTGGCAGAACGCGCGTGTGGATTTCTACCAAACGACGTGAAAAGCATGCCGATGCTGCTCTTTTTAGCACCCGCACATGGATTTGTGCCAAAACGCGTTTTAAGCATGCGCATGCATCTTTTGGTAGACGCGGACGCAGTTTTCTGCAAAACCACACGATATGCATGCAAATGGTGCTTTTGGCAGAACGCGCGCGTGGATTTCTACCAAACGACGTGAAAAGCATGCCGATGCTGCTCTTTTTAACATCCGCACATGGATTTGTGCCAAAGCGCGTTTTAAGCATGCGCATGCATCTTTTGGTAGACGCGGACGCAGTTTTCTGCAAAACCACACGATATGCATGCAAATGGTGCTTTTGGCAGAACGCGCGTGTGGATTTCTACCAAACGACGTGAAAAGCATGCCGATGCTGCCCTTTTTAGCACCCGCACATGGATTTGTGCCAAAACGCGTTTTAAGCATGCGCATGCATCTTTTGGTAGACGCGGACGCAGTTTTCTGCAAAACCACACGATATGCATGCAAATGGTGCTTTTGGCAGAACGCGCGCGTGGATTTCTACCAAACGACGTGAAAAGCATGCCGATGCTGCTCTTTTTAACATCCGCACATGGATTTGTGCCAAAGCGCGTTTTAAGCATGCGCATGCATCTTTTGGTAGACGCGGACGCAGTTTTCTGCAAAACTACACGATAGGCATGCAAATGGTGCTTTTGGCAGAACGCGCGTGTGGATTTCTACCAAACGACGTGAAAAGCATGCCGATGCTGCTCTTTTTAGCACCCGCACATGGATTTGTGCCAAAACGCGTTTTAAGCATGCGCATGCATCTTTTGGTAGACGTGGACGCAGTTTTCTGCAAAACCACAAGATATGCATGCAAATGGTGCTTTTGGCAGAACGCGCGCGTGGATTTCTACCAAACGACGTGAAAAGCATGCCGATGCTGCTCTTTTTAACATCCGCACATGGATTTGTGCCAAAACGCGTTTTAAGCATGCGCATGCATCTTTTGGTAGACGCGGACGCAGTTTTCTGCAAAACCACACGATAGGCATGCAAATGGTGCTTTTGGCAGAACGCGCGCGTGGATGTCTACCAAACGACGTGAAAAGCATGCCGATGCTGCTCTTTTTAGCACCCGCACATGGATTTGTGCCAAAACGCGTTTTTAGCATGCACATGCATCTTTTGGTAGACGCGGACGCAGTTTTCTGCAAAACCACACGATATGCATGCAAATGGTGCTTTTGGCAGAACGCGCGTGTGGATTTCTACCAAACGACGTGAAAAGCATGCCGATGCTGCTCTTTTTAGCACCCGCACATGGATTTGTGCCAAAACGCGTTTTAAGCATGCGCATGCATCTTTTGGTAGACTCGGACGCAGTTTTCTGCAAAACCACACGATATGCATGCAAATGGTGCTTTTGGCAGAACGCGCGCGTGGATTTCTACCAAACGACGTGAAAAGCATGCCGATGCTGCTCTTTTTAACATCCGCACATGGATTTGTGCCAAAGCGCGTTTTAAGCATGCGCATGCATCTTTTGGTAGACGCGGACGCAGTTTTCTGCAAAACCACACGATATGCATGCAAATGGTGCTTTTGGCAGAACGCGCGCGTGGATTTCTACCAAACGACGTGAAAAGCATGCCGATGCTGCTCTTTTTGACATCCGCACATGGATTTGTGGCAAAGCGCGTTTTAAGCATGCGCATGCATCTTTTGGTAGACGCGGACGCAGTTTTCTGCAAAACCACACGTTAGGCATGCAAATGGTGCTTTTGGCAGAACGCGCGTGTGGATTTCTACTAAACGACGTGAAAAGCATGCCGATGCTGCTCTTTTTAGCACCCGCACATGGATTTGTGCCAAAACGCGTTTTAAGCATGCGCATGCATCTCTTGGTAGACGCGGACGCAGTTTTCTGCAAAACCACACGATATGCATGCAAATGGTGCTTTTGGCAGAACGCGCGCGTGGATTTCTACCAAACGACGTGAAAAGCATGCCGATGCTGCTCTTTTTAACATCCGCACATGGATTTGTGCCAAAACGCGTTTTAAGCATGCGCATGCATCTTTTGGTAGACGCGGACGCAGTTTTCTGCAAAACCACACGATAGGCATGCAAATGGTGCTTTTGGCAGAACGCGCGCGTGGATTTCTACCTAATGACGTGAAAAGCATGCCGATGCTGCTCTTTTTAGCACCCGCACATGGATTTGTGCCAAAACGCGTTTTTAGCATGCACATGCATCTTTTGGTAGACGCGGACGCAGTTTTCTGCAAAACCACACGATATGCATGCAAATGGTGCTTTTGGCAGAACGCGCGTGTGGATTTCTACCAAACGACGTGAAAAGCATGCCGATGCTGCTCTTTTTAGCACCCGCACATGGCTTTGTGCCAAAACGCGTTTTAAGCATGCGCATGCATCTTTTGGTAGACGCGGACGCAGTTTTCTGCAAAACCACACGATATGCATGCAAATGGTGCTTTTGGCAGAACGCGCGCGTGGATTTCTACCAAACGACGTGAAAAGCATGCCGATGCTGCTCTTTTTAACATCCGCACATGGATTTGTGCCAAAGCGCGTTTTAAGCATGCGCATGCATCTTTTGGTAGACGCGGACGCAGTTTGCTGCAAAACCACACGATATGCATGCAAATGGTGCTTTTGGCAGAACGCGCGCGTGGATTTCTACCAAACGACGTGAAAAGCATGCCGATGCTGCTCTTTTTAGCACCCGTACATGGATTTGTGCCAAAACGCGTTTTAAGCATGCGCATGCATCTTTTGGTAGACGCGGACGCAGTTTTCTGCAAAACCACAAGATATGCATGCAAATGGTGCTTTTGGCAGAACGCGCGCGTGGATTTCTACCAAACGACGTGAAAAGCATGCCGATGCTGCTCTTTTTAACATCCGCACATGGATTTGTGCCAAAACGCGTTTTAAGCATGCGCATGCATCTTTTGGTAGACGCGGACGCAGTTTTCTGCAAAACCACACGTTAGGCATGCAAATGGTGCTTTTGGCAGAACGCGCGTGTGGATTTCTACTAAACGACGTGAAAAGCATGCCGATGCTGCTCTTTTTAGCACCCGCACATGGATTTGTGCCAAAACGCGTTTTAAGCATGCGCATGCATCTCTTGGTAGACGCGGACGCAGTTTTCTGCAAAACCACACGATATGCATGCAAATGGTGCTTTTGGCAGAACGCGCGCGTGGATTTCTACCAAACGACGTGAAAAGCATGCCGATGCTGCTCTTTTTAACATCCGCACATGGATTTGTGCCAAAACGCGTTTTAAGCATGCGCATGCATCTTTTGGTAGACGCGGACGCAGTTTTCTGCAAAACCACACGATAGGCATGCAAATGGTGCTTTTGGCAGAACGCGCGCGTGGATTTCTACCTAATGACGTGAAAAGCATGCCGATGCTGCTCTTTTTAGCACCCGCACATGGATTTGTGCCAAAACGCGTTTTTAGCATGCACATGCATCTTTTGGTAGACGCGGACGCAGTTTTCTGCAAAACCACACGATATGCATGCAAATGGTGCTTTTGGCAGAACGCGCGTGTGGATTTCTACCAAACGACGTGAAAAGCATGCCGATGCTGCTCTTTTTAGCACCCGCACATGGCTTTGTGCCAAAACGCGTTTTAAGCATGCGCATGCATCTTTTGGTAGACGCGGACGCAGTTTTCTGCAAAACCACACGATATGCATGCAAATGGTGCTTTTGGCAGAACGCGCGCGTGGATTTCTACCAAACGACGTGAAAAGCATGCCGATGCTGCTCTTTTTAACATCCGCACATGGATTTGTGCCAAAGCGCGTTTTAAGCATGCGCATGCATCTTTTGGTAGACGCGGACGCAGTTTGCTGCAAAACCACACGATATGCATGCAAATGGTGCTTTTGGCAGAACGCGCGCGTGGATTTCTACCAAACGACGTGAAAAGCATGCCGATGCTGCTCTTTTTAGCACCCGTACATGGATTTGTGCCAAAACGCGTTTTAAGCATGCGCATGCATCTTTTGGTAGACGCGGACGCAGTTTTCTGCAAAACCACAAGATATGCATGCAAATGGTGCTTTTGGCAGAACGCGCGCGTGGATTTCTACCAAACGACGTGAAAAGCATGCCGATGCTGCTCTTTTTAACATCCGCACATGGATTTGTGCCAAAACGCGTTTTAAGCATGCGCATGCATCTTTTGGTAGACGCGGACGCAGTTTTCTGCAAAACCACACGATAGGCATGCAAATGGTGCTTTTGGCAGAACGCGCGCGTGGATTTCTACCAAACGACGTGAAAAGCATGCCGATGCTGCTCTTTTTAGCACCCGCACATGGATTTGTGCCAAAACGCGTTTTTAGCATGCACATGCATCTTTTGGTAGACGCGGACGCAGTTTTCTGCAAAACCACACGATATGCATGCAAATGGTGCTTTTGGCAGAACGCGCGTGTGGATTTCTACCAAACGACGTGAAAAGCATGCCGATGCTGCTCTTTTTAGCACCCGCACATGGATTTGTGCCAAAACGCGTTTTAAGCATGCGCATGCATCTTTTGGTAGACTCGGACGCAGTTTTCTGCAAAACCACACGATATGCATGCAAATGGTGCTTTTGGCAGAACGCGCGCGTGGATTTCTACCAAACGACGTGAAAAGCATGCCGATGCTGCTCTTTTTAACATCCGCACATGGATTTGTGCCAAAGCGCGTTTTAAGCATGCGCATGCATCTTTTGGTAGACGCGGACGCAGTTTTCTGCAGAACCACACGATATGCATGCAAATGGTGCTTTTGGCAGAACGCGCGCGTGGATTTCTACCAAACGACGTGAAAAGCATGCCGATGCTGCTCTTTTTGACATCCGCACATGGATTTGTGCCAAAGCGCGTTTTAAGCATGCGCATGCATCTTTTGGTAGACGCGGACGCAGTTTTCTGCAAAACCACACGATAGGCATGCAAATGGTGCTTTTGGCAGAACGCGCGTGTGGATTTCTACCAAACGACGTGAAAAGCATGCCGATGCTGCTCTTTTTAGCACCCGCGCATGGATTTGTGCCAAAACGCGTTTTAAGCATGCGCATGCATCTTTTGGTAGACGCGGACGCAGTTTTCTGCAAAACCACACGATATGCATGCAAATGGTGCTTTTGGCAGAACGCGCGCGTGGATTTCTACCAAACGACGTGAAAAGCATGCCGATGCTGCTCTTTTTAACATCCGCACATGGATTTGTGCCAAAACGCGTTTTAAGCATGCGCATGCATCTTTTGGTAGACGCGGACGCAGTTTTCTGCAAAACCACACGATATGCATGCAAATGGTGCTTTTGGCAGAACGCGCGCGTGGATTTCTACCAAACGACGTGAAAAGCATGCCGATGCTGCTCTTTTTAACATCCGCACATGGATTTGTGCCAAAACGCGTTTTAAGCATGCGCATGCATCTTTTGGTAGACGCGGACGCAGTTTTCTGCAAAACCACACGATAGGCATGCAAATGGTGCTTTTGGCAGAACGCGCGCGTGGATTTCTACCTAACGACGTGAAAAGCATGCCGATGCTGCTCTTTTTAGCACCCGCACATGGATTTGTGCCAAAACGCGTTTTTAGCATGCACATGCATCTTTTGGTAGACGCGGACGCAGTTTTCTGCAAAACCACACGATATGCATGCAAATGGTGCTTTTGGCAGAACGCGCGTGTGGATTTCTACCAAACGACGTGAAAAGCATGCCGATGCTGCTCTTTTTAGCACCCGCACATGGATTTGTGCCAAAACGCGTTTTAAGCAAGCGCATGCATCTTTTGGTAGACTCGGACGCAGTTTTCTGCAAAACCACACGATATGCATGCAAATGGTGCTTTTGGCAGAACGCGCGCGTGGATTTCTACCAAACGACGTGAAAAGCATGCCGATGCTGCTCTTTTTAACATCCGCACATGGATTTGTGCCAAAGCGCGTTTTAAGCATGCGCATGCATCTTTTGGTAGACGCGGACGCAGTTTTCTGCAAAACCACACGATATGCATGCAAATGGTGCTTTTGGCAGAACGCGCGCGTGGATTTCTACCAAACGACGTGAAAAGCATGCCGATGCTGCTCTTTTTGACATCCGCACATGGATTTGTGGCAAAGCGCGTTTTAAGCATGCGCATGCATCTTTTGGTAGACGCGGACGCAGTTTTCTGCAAAACCACACGATAGGCATGCAAATGGTGCTTTTGGCAGAACGCGCGCGTGGATTTCTACCAAACGATGTGAAAAGCATGCCGATGCTGCTCTTTTTAACATCCGCACATGGATTTGTGCCAAAACGCGTTTTAAGCATGCGCATGCATCTTTTGGTAGACGCGGACGCAGTTTTCTGCAAAACCACACGATAGGCATGCAAATGGTGCTTTTGGCAGAACGCGCGCGTGGATTTCTACCTAACGACGTGAAAAGCATGCCGATGCTGCTCTTTTTAGCACCCGCACATGGATTTGTGCCAAAACGCGTTTTTAGCATGCACATGCATCTTTTGGTAGACGCGGACGCAGTTTTCTGCAAAACCACACGATATGCATGCAAATGGTGCTTTTGGCAGAACGCGCGTGTGGATTTCTACCAAACGACGTGAAAAGCATGCCGATGCTGCTCTTTTTAGCACCCGCACATGGATTTGTGCCAAAACGCGTTTTAAGCATGCGCATGCATCTTTTGGTAGACGCGGACGCAGTTTTCTGCAAAACCACACGATATGCATGCAAATGGTGCTTTTGGCAGAACGCGCGCGTGGATTTCTACCAAACGACGTGAAAAGCATGCCGATGCTGCTCTTTTTAACATCCGCACATGGATTTGTGCCAAAGCGCGTTTTAAGCATGCGCATGCATCTTTTGGTAGACGCGGACGCAGTTTGCTGCAAAACCACACGATATGCATGCAAATGGTGCTTTTGGCAGAACGCGCGCGTGGATTTCTACCAAACGACGTGAAAAGCATGCCGATGCTGCTCTTTTTAGCACCCGTACATGGATTTGTGCCAAAACGCGTTTTAAGCATGCGCATGCATCTTTTGGTAGACGCGGACGCAGTTTTCTGCAAAACCACAAGATATGCATGCAAATGGTGCTTTTGGCAGAACGCGCGCGTGGATTTCTACCAAACGACGTGAAAAGCATGCCGATGCTGCTCTTTTTAACATCCGCACATGGATTTGTGCCAAAACGCGTTTTAAGCATGCGCATGCATCTTTTGGTAGACGCGGACGCAGTTTTCTGCAAAACCACACGATAGGCATGCAAATGGTGCTTTTGGCAGAACGCGCGCGTGGATTTCTACCAAACGACGTGAAAAGCATGCCGATGCTGCTCTTTTTAGCACCCGCACATGGATTTGTGCCAAAACGCGTTTTTAGCATGCACATGCATCTTTTGGTAGACGCGGACGCAGTTTTCTGCAAAACCACACGATATGCATGCAAATGGTGCTTTTGGCAGAACGCGCGTGTGGATTTCTACCAAACGACGTGAAAAGCATGCCGATGCTGCTCTTTTTAGCACCCGCACATGGATTTGTGCCAAAACGCGTTTTAAGCATGCGCATGCATCTTTTGGTAGACTCGGACGCAGTTTTCTGCAAAACCACACGATATGCATGCAAATGGTGCTTTTGGCAGAACGCGCGCGTGGATTTCTACCAAACGACGTGAAAAGCATGCCGATGCTGCTCTTTTTAACATCCGCACATGGATTTGTGCCAAAGCGCGTTTTAAGCATGCGCATGCATCTTTTGGTAGACGCGGACGCAGTTTTCTGCAAAACCACACGATATGCATGCAAATGGTGCTTTTGGCAGAACGCGCGCGTGGATTTCTACCAAACGACGTGAAAAGCATGCCGATGCTGCTCTTTTTGACATCCGCACATGGATTTGTGCCAAAGCGCGTTTTAAGCATGCGCATGCATCTTTTGGTAGACGCGGACGCAGTTTTCTGCAAAACCACACGATAGGCAAGCAAATGGTGCTTTTGGCAGAACGCGCGTGTGGATTTCTACCAAACGACGTGAAAAGCATGCCGATGCTGCTCTTTTTAGCACCCGCACATGGATTTGTGCCAAAACGCGTTTTAAGCATGCGCATGCATCTTTTGGTAGACGCGGACGCAGTTTTCTGCAAAACCACACGATATGCATGCAAATGGTGCTTTTGGCAGAACGCGCGCGTGGATTTCTGCCAAACGACGTGAAAAGCATGCCGATGCTGCTCTTTTTAACATCCGCACATGGATTTGTGCCAAAACGCATTTTAAGCATGCGCATGCATCTTTTGGTAGACGCGGACGCAGTTTTCTGCAAAACCACACGATAGGCATGCAAATGGTGCTTTTGGCAGAACGCGCGCGTGGATTTCTACCTAACGACGTGAAAAGCATGCCGTTGCTGCTCTTTTTAGCACCCGCACATGGATTTGTGCCAAAACGCGTTTTTAGCATGCACATGCATCTTTTGGTAGACGCGGACGCAGT
The DNA here is from genome assembly GCF_050947875.1 of Dermacentor variabilis. NCBI lineage: Eukaryota > Metazoa > Arthropoda > Arachnida > Ixodida > Ixodidae > Dermacentor > Dermacentor variabilis. The sequence goes on from NW_027460330.1 coordinate 68,734, forward strand.
TTTCTGCAAAACCACACGATATGCATGCAAATGGTGCTTTTGGCAGAACGCGCGTGTGGATTTCTACCAAACGACGTGAAAAGCATGCCGATGCTGCTCTTTTTAGCACCCGCACATGGATTTGTGCCAAAACGCGTTTTAAGCATGCGCATGCATCTTTTGGTAGACGCGGACGCAGTTTTCTGCAAAACCACACGATATGCATGCAAATGGTGCTTTTGGCAGAACGCGCGCGTGGATTTCTACCAAACGACGTGAAAAGCATGCCGATGCTGCTCTTTTTAACATCCGCACATGGATTTGTGCCAAAACGCGTTTTAAGCATGCGCATGCATCTTTTGGTAGACGCGGACGCAGTTTTCTGCAAAACCACACGATAGGTATGCAAATGGTGCTTTTGGCAGAACGCGCGCGTGGATTTCTACCTAACGACGTGAAAAGCATGCCGATGCTGCTCTTTTTAGCACCCGCACATGGATTTGTGCCAAAACGCGTTTTTAGCATGCACATGCATCTTTTGGTAGACGCGGACGCAGTTTTCTGCAAAACCACACGATATGCATGCAAATGGTGCTTTTGGCAGAACGCGCGTGTGGATTTCTACCAAACGACGTGAAAAGCATGCCGATGCTGCTCTTTTTAGCACCCGCACATGGATTTGTGCCAAAACGCATTTTAAGCATGCGCATGCATCTTTTGGTAGACTCGGACGCAGTTTTCTGCAAAACCACACGATATGCATGCAAATGGTGCTTTTGGCAGAACGCGCGCGTGGATTTCTACCAAACGACGTGAAAAGCATGCCGATGCTGCTCTTTTTAACATCCGCACATGGATTTGTGCCAAAGCGCATTTTAAGCATGCGCATGCATCTTTTGGTAGACGCGGACGCAGTTTTCTGCAAAACCACACGATATGCATGCAAATGGTGCTTTTGGCAGAACGCGCGCGTGGATTTCTACCAAACGACGTGAAAAGCATGCCGATGCTGCTCTTTTTGACATCCGCACATGGATTTGTGGCAAAGCGCGTTTTAAGCATGCGCATGCATCTTTTGGTAGACGCGGACGCAGTTTTCTGCAAAACCACAAGATATGCATGCAAATGGTGCTTTTGGCAGAACGCGCGCGTGGATTTCTACCAAACGACGTGAAAAGCATGCCGATGCTGCTCTTTTTAACATCCGCACATGGATTTGTGCCAAAACGCGTTTTAAGCATGCGCATGCATCTTTTGGTAGACGCGGACGCAGTTTTCTGCAAAACCACACGATAGGCATGCAAATGGTGCTTTTGGCAGAACGCGCGCGTGGATTTCTACCAAATGACGTGAAAAGCATGCCGATGCTGCTCTTTTTAGCACCCGCACATGGATTTGTGCCAAAACGCGTTTTTAGCATGCACATGCATCTTTTGGTAGACGCGGACGCAGTTTTCTGCAAAACCACACGATATGCATGCAAATGGTGCTTTTGGCAGAACGCGCGTGTGGATTTCTACCAAACGACGTGAAAAGCATGCCGATGCTGCTCTTTTTAGCACCCGCACATGGATTTGTGCCAAAACGCGTTTTAAGCATGCGCATGCATCTTTTGGTAGACTCGGACGCAGTTTTCTGCAAAACCACACGATATGCATGCAAATGGTGCTTTTGGCAGAACGCGCGCGTGGATTTCTACCAAACGACGTGAAAAGCATGCCGATGCTGCTCTTTTTAACATCCGCACATGGATTTGTGCCAAAGCGCGTTTTAAGCATGCGCATGCATCTTTTGGTAGACGCGGACGCAGTTTTCTGCAAAACCACACGATATGCATGCAAATGGTGCTTTTGGCAGAACGCGCGCGTGGATTTCTACCAAACGACGTGAAAAGCATGCCGATGCTGCTCTTTTTGACATCCGCACATGGATTTGTGCCAAAACGCGTTTTAAGCATGCGCATGCATCTTTTGGTAGACGCGGACGCAGTTTTCTGCAAAACCACACGATATGCATGCAAATGGTGCTTTTGGCAGAACGCGCGCGTGGATTTCTACCAAACGACGTGAAAAGCATGCCGATGCTGCTCTTTTTAACATCCGCACATGGATTTGTGCCAAAGCGCGTTTTAAGCATGCGCATGCATCTTTTGGTAGACGCGGACGCAGTTTGCTGCAAAACCACAAGATATGCATGCAAATGGTGCTTTTGGCAGAACGCGCGCGTGGATTTCTACCAAACGACGTGAAAAGCATGCCGATGCTGCTCTTTTTAACATCCGCACATGGATTTGTGCCAAAACGCGTTTTAAGCATGCGCATGCATCTTTTGGTAGACGCGGACGCAGTTTTCTGCAAAACCACACGATAGGCATGCAAATGGTGCTTTTGGCAGAACGCGCACGTGGATGTCTACCAAACGACGTGAAAAGCATGCCGATGCTGCTCTTTTTAGCACCCGCACATGGATTTGTGCCAAAACGCGTTTTTAGCATGCACATGCATCTTTTGGTAGACGCGGACGCAGTTTTCTGCAAAACCACACGATATGCATGCAAATGGTGCTTTTGGCAGAACGCGCGTGTGGATTTCTACCAAACGACGTGAAAAGCATGCCGATGCTGCTCTTTTTAGCACCCGCACATGGATTTGTGCCAAAACGCGTTTTAAGCATGCGCATGCATCTTTTGGTAGACTCGGACGCAGTTTTCTGCAAAACCACACGATATGCATGCAAATGGTGCTTTTGGCAGAACGCGCGCGTGGATTTCTACCAAACGACGTGAAAAGCATGCCGATGCTGCTCTTTTTAACATCCGCACATGGATTTGTGCCAAAGCGCGTTTTAAGCATGCGCATGCATCTTTTGGTAGACGCGGACGCAGTTTTCTGCAAAACCACACGATATGCATGCAAATGGTGCTTTTGGCAGAACGCGCGCGTGGATTTCTACCAAACGACGTGAAAAGCATGCCGATGCTGCTCTTTTTGACATCCGCACATGGATTTGTGGCAAAGCGCGTTTTAAGCATGCGCATGCATCTTTTGGTAGACGCGGACGCAGTTTTCTGCAAAACCACACGTTAGGCATGCAAATGGTGCTTTTGGCAGAACGCGCGTGTGGATTTCTACTAAACGACGTGAAAAGCATGCCGATGCTGCTCTTTTTAGCACCCGCACATGGATTTGTGCCAAAACGCGTTTTAAGCATGCGCATGCATCTCTTGGTAGACGCGGACGCAGTTTTCTGCAAAACCACACGATATGCATGCAAATGGTGCTTTTGGCAGAACGCGCGCGTGGATTTCTACCAAACGACGTGAAAAGCATGCCGATGCTGCTCTTTTTAACATCCGCACATGGATTTGTGCCAAAACGCGTTTTAAGCATGCGCATGCATCTTTTGGTAGACGCGGACGCAGTTTTCTGCAAAACCACACGATAGGCATGCAAATGGTGCTTTTGGCAGAACGCGCGCGTGGATTTCTACCTAACGACGTGAAAAGCATGCCGATGCTGCTCTTTTTAGCACCCGCACATGGATTTGTGCCAAAACGCGTTTTTAGCATGCACATGCATCTTTTGGTAGACGCGGACGCAGTTTTCTGCAAAACCACACGATATGCATGCAAATGGTGCTTTTGGCAGAACGCGCGTGTGGATTTCTACCAAACGACGTGAAAAGCATGCCGATGCTGCTCTTTTTAGCACCCGCACATGGATTTGTGCCAAAACGCGTTTTAAGCATGCGCATGCATCTTTTGGTAGACGCGGACGCAGTTTTCTGCAAAACCACACGATATGCATGCAAATGGTGCTTTTCGCAGAACGCGCGCGTGGATTTCTACCAAACGACGTGAAAAGCATGCCGATGCTGCTCTTTTTAACATCCGCACATGGATTTGTGCCAAAGCGCGTTTTAAGCATGCGCATCCATCTTTTGGTAGACGCGGACGCAGTTTGCTGCAAAACCACACGATATGCATGCAAATGGTGCTTTTGGCAGAACGCGCGCGTGGATTTCTACCAAACGACGTGAAAAGCATGCCGATGCTGCTCTTTTTAGCACCCGTACATGGATTTGTGCCAAAACGCGTTTTAAGCATGCGCATGCATCTTTTGGTAGACGCGGACGCAGTTTTCTGCAAAACCACAAGATATGCATGCAAATGGTGCTTTTGGCAGAACGCGCGCGTGGATTTCTACCAAACGACGTGAAAAGCATGCCGATGCTGCTCTTTTTAACATCCGCACATGGATTTGTGCCAAAACGCGTTTTAAGCATGCGCATGCATCTTTTGGTAGACGCGGACGCAGTTTTCTGCAAAACCACACGATAGGCATGCAAATGGTGCTTTTGGCAGAACGCGCGCGTGGATTTCTACCAAACGACGTGAAAAGCATGCCGATGCTGCTCTTTTTAGCACCCGCACATGGATTTGTGCCAAAACGCGTTTTTAGCATGCACATGCATCTTTTGGTAGACGCGGACGCAGTTTTCTGCAAAACCACACGATATGCATGCAAATGGTGCTTTTGGCAGAACGCGCGCGTGGATTTCTACCAAACGACGTGAAAAGCATGCCGATGCTGCTCTTTTTAACATCCGCACATGGATTTGTGCCAAAGCGCGTTTTAAGCATGCGCATGCATCTTTTGGTAGACGCGGACGCAGTTTTCTGCAGAACCACACGATATGCATGCAAATGGTGCTTTTGGCAGAACGCGCGCGTGGATTTCTACCAAACGACGTGAAAAGCATGCCGATGCTGCTCTTTTTGACATCCGCACATGGATTTGTGCCAAAGCGCGTTTTAAGCATGCGCATGCATCTTTTGGTAGACGCGGACGCAGTTTTCTGCAAAACCACACGATAGGCATGCAAATGGTGCTTTTGGCAGAACGCGCGTGTGGATTTCTACCAAACGACGTGAAAAGCATGCCGATGCTGCTCTTTTTAGCACCCGCACATGGATTTGTGCCAAAACGCGTTTTAAGCATGCGCATGCATCTTTTGGTAGACGCGGACGCAGTTTTCTGCAAAACCACACGATATGCATGCAAATGGTGCTTTTGGCAGAACGCGCGCGTGGATTTCTACCAAACGACGTGAAAAGCATGCCGATGCTGCTCTTTTTAACATCCGCACATGGATTTGTGCCAAAACGCGTTTTAAGCATGCGCATGCATCTTTTGGTAGACGCGGACGCAGTTTTCTGCAAAACCACACGATAGGCATGCAAATGGTGCTTTTGGCAGAACGCGCGCGTGGATTTCTACCTAACGACGTGAAAAGCATGCCGATGCTGCTCTTTTTAGCACCCGCACATGGATTTGTGCCAAAACGCGTTTTTAGCATGCACATGCATCTTTTGGTAGACGCGGACGCAGTTTTCTGCAAAACCACACGATATGCATGCAAATGGTGCTTTTGGCAGAACGCGCGTGTGGATTTCTACCAAACGACGTGAAAAGCATGCCGATGCTGCTCTTTTTAGCACCCGCACATGGATTTGTGCCAAAACGCGTTTTAAGCATGCGCATGCATCTTTTGGTAGACTCGGACGCAGTTTTCTGCAAAACCACACGATATGCATGCAAATGGTGCTTTTGGCAGAACGCGCGCGTGGATTTCTACCAAACGACGTGAAAAGCATGCCGATGCTGCTCTTTTTAACATCCGCACATGGATTTGTGCCAAAGCGCGTTTTAAGCATGCGCATGCATCTTTTGGTAGACGCGGACGCAGTTTTCTGCAAAACCACACGATATGCATGCAAATGGTGCTTTTGGCAGAACGCGCGCGTGGATTTCTACCAAACGACGTGAAAAGCATGCCGATGCTGCTCTTTTTGACATCCGCACATGGATTTGTGGCAAAGCGCGTTTTAAGCATGCGCATGCATCTTTTGGTAGACGCGGACGCAGTTTTCTGCAAAACCACACGATAGGCATGCAAATGGTGCTTTTGGCAGAACGCGCGTGTGGATTTCTACTAAACGACGTGAAAAGCATGCCGATGCTGCTCTTTTTAGCACCCGCACATGGATTTGTGCCAAAACGCGTTTTAAGCATGCGCATGCATCTTTTGGTAGACGCGGACGCAGTTTTCTGCAAAACCACACGATATGCATGCAAATGGTGCTTTTGGCAGAACGCGCGCGTGGATTTCTACCAAACGACGTGAAAAGCATGCCGATGCTGCTCTTTTTAACATCCGCACATGGATTTGTGCCAAAACGCGTTTTAAGCATGCGCATGCATCTTTTGGTAGACGCGGACGCAGTTTTCTGCAAAACCACACGATAGGCATGCAAATGGTGCTTTTGGCAGAACGCGCGCGTGGATTTCTACCTAACGACGTGAAAAGCATGCCGATGCTGCTCTTTTTGACATCCGCACATGGATTTGTGGCAAAGCGCGTTTTAAGCATGCGCATGCATCTTTTGGTAGACGCGGACGCAGTTTTCTGCAAAACCACACGATAGGCATGCAAATGGTGCTTTTGGCAGAACGCGCGTGTGGATTTCTACTAAACGACGTGAAAAGCATGCCGATGCTGCTCTTTTTAGCACCCGCACATGGATTTGTGCCAAAACGCGTTTTAAGCATGCGCATGCATCTTTTGGTAGACGCGGACGCAGTTTTCTGCAAAACCACACGATATGCATGCAAATGGTGCTTTTGGCAGAACGCGCGCGTGGATTTCTACCAAACGACGTGAAAAGCATGCCGATGCTGCTCTTTTTAACATCCGCACATGGATTTGTGCCAAAGCGCGTTTTAAGCATGCGCATGCATCTTTTGGTAGACGCGGACGCAGTTTGCTGCAAAACCACACGATATGCATGCAAATGGTGCTTTTGGCAGAACGCGCGCGTGGATTTCTACCAAACGACGTGAAAAGCATGCCGATGCTGCTCTTTTTAGCACCCGTACATGGATTTGTGCCAAAACGCGTTTTAAGCATGCGCATGCATCTTTTGGTAGACGCGGACGCAGTTTTCTGCAAAACCACAAGATATGCATGCAAATGGTGCTTTTGGCAGAACGCGCGCGTGGATTTCTACCAAACGACGTGAAAAGCATGCCGATGCTGCTCTTTTTAACATCCGCACATGGATTTGTGCCAAAACGCGTTTTAAGCATGCGCATGCATCTTTTGGTAGACGCGGACGCAGTTTTCTGCAAAACCACACGATAGGCATGCAAATGGTGCTTTTGGCAGAACGCGCGCGTGGATTTCTACCAAACGACGTGAAAAGCATGCCGATGCTGCTCTTTTTAGCACCCGCACATGGATTTGTGCCAAAACGCGTTTTTAGCATGCACATGCATCTTTTGGTAGACGCGGACGCAGTTTTCTGCAAGACCACACGATATGCATGCAAATGGTGCTTTTGGCAGAACGCGCGTGTGGATTTCTACCAAACGACGTGAAAAGCATGCCGATGCTGCTCTTTTTAGCACCCGCACATGGATTTGTGCCAAAACGCGTTTTAAGCATGCGCATGCATCTTTTGGTAGACTCGGACGCAGTTTTCTGCAAAACCACACGATATGCATGCAAATGGTGCTTTTGGCAGAACGCGCGCGTGGATTTCTACCAAACGACGTGAAAAGCATGCCGATGCTGCTCTTTTTAACATCCGCACATGGATTTGTGCCAAAGCGCGTTTTAAGCATGCGCATGCATCTTTTGGTAGACGCGGACGCAGTTTTCTGCAAAACCACACGATATGCATGCAAATGGTGCTTTTGGCAGAACGCGCGCGTGGATTTCTACCAAACGACGTGAAAAGCATGCCGATGCTGCTCTTTTTGACATCCGCACATGGATTTGTGCCAAAGCGCGTTTTAAGCATGCGCATGCATCTTTTGGTAGACGCGGACGCAGTTTTCTGCAAAACCACACGATAGGCAAGCAAATGGTGCTTTTGGCAGAACGCGCGTGTGGATTTCTACCAAACGACGTGAAAAGCATGCCGATGCTGCTCTTTTTAGCACCCGCACATGGATTTGTGCCAAAACGCGTTTTAAGCATGCGCATGCATCTTTTGGTAGACGCGGACGCAGTTTTCTGCAAAACCACACGATATGCATGCAAATGGTGCTTTTGGCAGAACGCGCGCGTGGATTTCTACCAAACGACGTGAAAAGCATGCCGATGCTGCTCTTTTTAACATCCGCACATGGATTTGTGCCAAAACGCATTTTAAGCATGCGCATGCATCTTTTGGTAGACGCGGACGCAGTTTTCTGCAAAACCACACGATAGGCATGCAAATGGTGCTTTTGGCAGAACGCGCGCGTGGATTTCTACCTAACGACGTGAAAAGCATGCCGTTGCTGCTCTTTTTAGCACCCGCACATGGATTTGTGCCAAAACGCGTTTTTAGCATGCACATGCATCTTTTGGTAGACGCGGACGCAGTTTTCTGCAAAACCACACGATATGCATGCAAATGGTGCTTTTGGCAGAACGCGCGTGTGGATTTCTACCAAACGACGTGAAAAGCATGCCGATGCTGCTCTTTTTAGCACCCGCACATGGATTTGTGCCAAAACGCGTTTTAAGCATGCGCATGCATCTTTTGGTAGACGCGGACGCAGTTTTCTGCAAAACCACACGATATGCATGCAAATGGTGCTTTTGGCAGAACGCGCGCGTGGATTTCTACCAAACGACGTGAAAAGCATGCCGATGCTGCTCTTTTTAACATCCGCACATGGATTTGTGCCAAAACGCGTTTTAAGCATGCGCATGCATCTTTTGGTAGACGCGGACGCAGTTTTCTGCAAAACCACACGATAGGTATGCAAATGGTGCTTTTGGCAGAACGCGCGCGTGGATTTCTACCTAACGACGTGAAAAGCATGCCGATGCTGCTCTTTTTAGCACCCGCACATGGATTTGTGCCAAAACGCGTTTTTAGCATGCACATGCATCTTTTGGTAGACGCGGACGCAGTTTTCTGCAAAACCACACGATATGCATGCAAATGGTGCTTTTGGCAGAACGCGCGTGTGGATTTCTACCAAACGACGTGAAAAGCATGCCGATGCTGCTCTTTTTAGCACCCGCACATGGATTTGTGCCAAAACGCGTTTTAAGCATGCGCATGCATCTTTTGGTAGACTCGGACGCAGTTTTCTGCAAAACCACACGATATGCATGCAAATGGTGCTTTTGGCAGAACGCGCGCGTGGATTTCTACCAAACGACGTGAAAAGCATGCCGATGCTGCTCTTTTTAACATCCGCACATGGATTTGTGCCAAAGCGCGTTTTAAGCATGCGCATGCATCTTTTGGTAGACGCGGACGCAGTTTTCTGCAAAACCACACGATATGCATGCAAATGGTGCTTTTGGCAGAACGCGCGCGTGGATTTCTACCAAACGACGTGAAAAGCATGCCGATGCTGCTCTTTTTGACATCCGCACATGGATTTGTGGCAAAGCGCGTTTTAAGCATGCGCATGCATCTTTTGGTAGACGCGGACGCAGTTTTCTGCAAAACCACAAGATATGCATGCAAATGGTGCTTTTGGCAGAACGCGCGCGTGGATTTCTACCAAACGACGTGAAAAGCATGCCGATGCTGCTCTTTTTAACATCCGCACATGGATTTGTGCCAAAACGCGTTTTAAGCATGCGCATGCATCTTTTGGTAGACGCGGACGCAGTTTTCTGCAAAACCACACGATAGGCATGCAAATGGTGCTTTTGGCAGAACGCGCGCGTGGATTTCTACCAAACGACGTGAAAAGCATGCCGATGCTGCTCTTTTTAGCACCCGCACATGGATTTGTGCCAAAACGCGTTTTTAGCATGCACATGCATCTTTTGGTAGACGCGGACGCAGTTTTCTGCAAAACCACACGATATGCATGCAAATGGTGCTTTTGGCAGAACGCGCGTGTGGATTTCTACCAAACGACGTGAAAAGCATGCCGATGCTGCTCTTTTTAGCACCCGCACATGGATTTGTGCCAAAACGCGTTTTAAGCATGCGCATGCATCTTTTGGTAGACTCGGACGCAGTTTTCTGCAAAACCACACGATATGCATGCAAATGGTGCTTTTGGCAGAACGCGCGCGTGGATTTCTACCAAACGACGTGAAAAGCATGCCGATGCTGCTCTTTTTAACATCCGCACATGGATTTGTGCCAAAACGCGTTTTAAGCATGCGCATGCATCTTTTGGTAGACGCGGACGCAGTTTTCTGCAAAACCACACGATATGCATGCAAATGGTGCTTTTGGCAGAACGCGCGCGTGGATTTCTACCAAACGACGTGAAAAGCATGCCGATGCTGCTCTTTTTAACATCCGCACATGGATTTGTGCCAAAACGCGTTTTAAGCATGCGCATGCATCTTTTGGTAGACGCGGACGCAGTTTTCTGCAAAACCACACGATAGGCATGCAAATGGTGCTTTTGGCAGAACGCGCGCGTGGATTTCTACCTAACGACGTGAAAAGCATGCCGATGCTGCTCTTTTTAGCACCCGCACATGGATTTGTGCCAAAACGCGTTTTTAGCATGCACATGCATCTTTTGGTAGACGCGGACGCAGTTTTCTGCAAAACCACACGATATGCATGCAAATGGTGCTTTTGGCAGAACGCGCGTGTGGATTTCTACCAAACGACGTGAAAAGCATGCCGATGCTGCTCTTTTTAGCACCCGCACATGGATTTGTGCCAAAACGCGTTTTAAGCATGCGCATGCATCTTTTGGTAGACGCGGACGCAGTTTTCTGCAAAACCACACGATATGCATGCAAATGGTGCTTTTGGCAGAACGCGCGCGTGGATTTCTACCAAACGACGTGAAAAGCATGCCGATGCTGCTCTTTTTAACATCCGCACATGGATTTGTGCCAAAGCGCGTTTTAAGCATGCGCATGCATCTTTTGGTAGACGCGGACGCAGTTTGCTGCAAAACCACACGATATGCATGCAAATGGTGCTTTTGGCAGAACGCGCGCGTGGATTTCTACCAAACGACGTGAAAAGCATGCCGATGCTGCTCTTTTTAGCACCCGTACATGGATTTGTGCCAAAACTCGTTTTAAGCATGCGCATGCATCTTTTGGTAGACGCGGACGCAGTTTTCTGCAAAACCACAAGATATGCAAGCAAATGGTGCTTTTGGCAGAACGCGCGCGTGGATTTCTACCAAACGACGTGAAAAGCATGCCGATGCTGCTCTTTTTAACATCCGCACATGGATTTGTGCCAAAACGCGTTTTAAGCATGCACATGCATCTTTTGGTAGACGCGGACGCAGTTTTCTGCAAAACCACACGATATGCATGCAAATGGTGCTTTTGGCAGAACGCGCGTGTGGATTTCTACCAAACGACGTGAAAAGCATGCCGATGCTGCTCTTTTTAGCACCCGCACATGGATTTGTGCCAAAACGCGTTTTTAGCATGCACATGCATCTTTTGGTAGACGCGGACGCAGTTTTCTGCAAAACCACACGATATGCATGCAAATGGTGCTTTTGGCAGAACGCGCGTGTGGATTTCTACCAAACGACGTGAAAAGCATGCCGATGCTGCTCTTTTTAGCACCCGCACATGGATTTGTGCCAAAACGCGTTTTAAGCATGCGCATGCATCTTTTGGTAGACGCGGACGCAGTTTTCTGCAAAACCACACGATAGGCAAGCAAATGGTGCTTTTGGCAGAACGCGCGTGTGGATTTCTACCAAACGACGTGAAAAGCATGCCGATGCTGCTCTTTTTAGCACCCGCACATGGATTTGTGCCAAAACGCGTTTTAAGCATGCGCATGCATCTTTTGGTAGACGCGGACGCAGTTTTCTGCAAAACCACACGATATGCATGCAAATGGTGCTTTTGGCAGAACGCGCGCGTGGATTTCTACCAAACGACGTGAAAAGCATGCCGATGCTGCTCTTTTTAACATCCGCACATGGATTTGTGCCAAAACGCATTTTAAGCATGCGCATGCATCTTTTGGTAGACGCGGACGCAGTTTTCTGCAAAACCACACGATAGGCATGCAAATGGTGCTTTTGGCAGAACGCGCGCGTGGATTTCTACCTAACGACGTGAAAAGCATGCCGTTGCTGCTCTTTTTAGCACCCGCACATGGATTTGTGCCAAAACGCGTTTTTAGCATGCACATGCATCTTTTGGTAGACGCGGACGCAGTTTTCTGCAAAACCACACGATATGCATGCAAATGGTGCTTTTGGCAGAACGCGCGTGTGGATTTCTACCAAACGACGTGAAAAGCATGCCGATGCTGCTCTTTTTAGCACCCGCACATGGATTTGTGCCAAAACGCGTTTTAAGCATGCGCATGCATCTTTTGGTAGACGCGGACGCAGTTTTCTGCAAAACCACACGATATGCATGCAAATGGTGCTTTTGGCAGAACGCGCGCGTGGATTTCTACCAAACGACGTGAAAAGCATGCCGATGCTGCTCTTTTTAACATCCGCACATGGATTTGTGCCAAAACGCGTTTTAAGCATGCGCATGCATCTTTTGGTAGACGCGGACGCAGTTTTCTGCAAAACCACACGATAGGTATGCAAATGGTGCTTTTGGCAGAACGCGCGCGTGGATTTCTACCTAACGACGTGAAAAGCATGCCGATGCTGCTCTTTTTAGCACCCGCACATGGATTTGTGCCAAAACGCGTTTTTAGCATGCACATGCATCTTTTGGTAGACGCGGACGCAGTTTTCTGCAAAACCACACGATATGCATGCAAATGGTGCTTTTGGCAGAACGCGCGTGTGGATTTCTACCAAACGACGTGAAAAGCATGCCGATGCTGCTCTTTTTAGCACCCGCACATGGATTTGTGCCAAAACGCGTTTTAAGCATGCGCATGCATCTTTTGGTAGACTCGGACGCAGTTTTCTGCAAAACCACACGATATGCATGCAAATGGTGCTTTTGGCAGAACGCGCGCGTGGATTTCTACCAAACGACGTGAAAAGCATGCCGATGCTGCTCTTTTTAACATCCGCACATGGATTTGTGCCAAAGCGCGTTTTAAGCATGCGCATGCATCTTTTGGTAGACGCGGACGCAGTTTTCTGCAAAACCACACGATATGCATGCAAATGGTGCTTTTGGCAGAACGCGCGCGTGGATTTCTACCAAACGACGTGAAAAGCATGCCGATGCTGCTCTTTTTGACATCCGCACATGGATTTGTGGCAAAGCGCGTTTTAAGCATGCGCATGCATCTTTTGGTAGACGCGGACGCAGTTTTCTGCAAAACCACAAGATATGCATGCAAATGGTGCTTTTGGCAGAACGCGCGCGTGGATTTCTACCAAACGACGTGAAAAGCATGCCGATGCTGCTCTTTTTAACATCCGCACATGGATTTGTGCCAAAACGCGTTTTAAGCATGCGCATGCATCTTTTGGTAGACGCGGACGCAGTTTTCTGCAAAACCACACGATAGGCATGCAAATGGTGCTTTTGGCAGAACGCGCGCGTGGATTTCTACCAAACGACGTGAAAAGCATGCCGATGCTGCTCTTTTTAGCACCCGCACATGGATTTGTGCCAAAACGCGTTTTTAGCATGCACATGCATCTTTTGGTAGACGCGGACGCAGTTTTCTGCAAAACCACACGATATGCATGCAAATGGTGCTTTTGGCAGAACGCGCGTGTGGATTTCTACCAAACGACGTGAAAAGCATGCCGATGCTGCTCTTTTTAGCACCCGCACATGGATTTGTGCCAAAACGCGTTTTAAGCATGCGCATGCATCTTTTGGTAGACTCGGACGCAGTTTTCTGCAAAACCACACGATATGCATGCAAATGGTGCTTTTGGCAGAACGCGCGCGTGGATTTCTACCAAACGACGTGAAAAGCATGCCGATGCTGCTCTTTTTAACATCCGCACATGGATTTGTGCCAAAACGCGTTTTAAGCATGCGCATGCATCTTTTGGTAGACGCGGACGCAGTTTTCTGCAAAACCACACGATATGCATGCAAATGGTGCTTTTGGCAGAACGCGCGCGTGGATTTCTACCAAACGACGTGAAAAGCATGCCGATGCTGCTCTTTTTAACATCCGCACATGGATTTGTGCCAAAACGCGTTTTAAGCATGCGCATGCATCTTTTGATAGACGCGGACGCAGTTTTCTGCAAAACCACACGATAGGCATGCAAATGGTGCTTTTGGCAGAACGCGCGCGTGGATTTCTACCTAACGACGTGAAAAGCATGCCGATGCTGCTCTTTTTAGCACCCGCACATGGATTTGTGCCAAAACGCGTTTTTAGCATGCACATGCATCTTTTGGTAGACGCGGACGCAGTTTTCTGCAAAACCACACGATATGCATGCAAATGGTGCTTTTGGCAGAACGCGCGTGTGGATTTCTACCAAACGACGTGAAAAGCATGCCGATGCTGCTCTTTTTAGCACCCGCACATGGATTTGTGCCAAAACGCGTTTTAAGCATGCGCATGCATCTTTTGGTAGACGCGGACGCAGTTTTCTGCAAAACCACACGATATGCATGCAAATGGTGCTTTTGGCAGAACGCGCGCGTGGATTTCTACCAAACGACGTGAAAAGCATGCCGATGCTGCTCTTTTTAACATCCGCACATGGATTTGTGCCAAAGCGCGTTTTAAGCATGCGCATGCATCTTTTGGTAGACGCGGACGCAGTTTGCTGCAAAACCACACGATATGCATGCAAATGGTGCTTTTGGCAGAACGCGCGCGTGGATTTCTACCAAACGACGTGAAAAGCATGCCGATGCTGCTCTTTTTAGCACCCGTACATGGATTTGTGCCAAAACTCGTTTTAAGCATGCGCATGCATCTTTTGGTAGACGCGGACGCAGTTTTCTGCAAAACCACAAGATATGCAAGCAAATGGTGCTTTTGGCAGAACGCGCGCGTGGATTTCTACCAAACGACGTGAAAAGCATGCCGATGCTGCTCTTTTTAACATCCGCACATGGATTTGTGCCAAAACGCGTTTTAAGCATGCACATGCATCTTTTGGTAGACGCGGACGCAGTTTTCTGCAAAACCACACGATATGCATGCAAATGGTGCTTTTGGCAGAACGCGCGTGTGGATTTCTACCAAACGACGTGAAAAGCATGCCGATGCTGCTCTTTTTAGCACCCGCACATGGATTTGTGCCAAAACGCGTTTTAAGCATGCGCATGCATCTTTTGGTAGACGCGGACGCAGTTTGCTGCAAAACCACACGATATGCATGAAAATGGTGCTTTTGGCAGAACGCGCGCGTGGATTTCTACCAAACGACGTGAAAAGCATGCCGATGCTGCTCTTTTTAACATCCGCACATGGATTTGTGCCAAAGCGCGTTTTAAGCATGCGCATGCATCTTTTGGTAGACGCGGACGCAGTTTTCTGCAAAACCACACGATATGCATGCAAATGGTGCTTTTGGCAGAACGCGCGCGTGGATTTCTACCAAACGACGTGAAAAGCATGCCGATGCTGCTCTTTTTGACATCCGCACATGGATTTGTGCCAAAGCGCGTTTTAAGCATGCGCATGCATCTTTTGGTAGACGCGGACGCAGTTTTCTGCAAAACCACACGATAGGCATGCAAATGGTGCTTTTGGCAGAACGCGCGTGTGGATTTCTACCAAACGACGTGAAAAGCATGCCGATGCTGCTCATTTTAGCACCCGCACATGGATTTGTGCCAAAACGCGTTTTAAGCATGCGCATGCATCTTTTGGTAGACGCGGACGCAGTTTTCTGCAAAACCACACGATATGCATGCAAATGGTGCTTTTGGCAGAACGCGCGCGTGGATTTCTACCAAACGACGTGAAAAGCATGCCGATGCTGCTCTTTTTAACATCCGCACATGGATTTGTGCCAAAACGCGTTTTAAGCATGCGCATGCATCTTTTGGTAGACGCGGACGCAGTTTTCTGCAAAACCACACGATAGGCATGCAAATGGTGCTTTTGGCAGAACGCGGGCGTGGATTTCTACCTAACGACGTGAAAAGCATGCCGATGCTGCTCTTTTTAGCACCCGCACATGGATTTGTGCCAAAACGCGTTTTTAGCATGCACATGCATCTTTTGGTAGACGCGGACGCAGTTTTCTGCAAAACCACACGATATGCATGCAAATGGTGCTTTTGGCAGAACGCGCGTGTGGATTTCTACCAAACGACGTGAAAAGCATGCCGATGCTGCTCTTTTTAGCACCCGCACATGGATTTGTGCCAAAACGCGTTTTAAGCATGCGCATGCATCTTTTGGTAGACGCGGACGCAGTTTTCTGCAAAACCACACGATATGCATGCAAATGGTGCTTTTGGCAGAACGCGCGCGTGGATTTCTACCAAACGACGTGAAAAGCATGCCGATGCTGCTCTTTTTAACATCCGCACATGGATTTGTGCCAAAGCGCGTTTTAAGCATGCGCATGCATCTTTTGGTAGACGCGGACGCAGTTTGCTGCAAAACCACACGATATGCATGCAAATGGTGCTTTTGGCAGAACGCGCGCGTGGATTTCTACCAAACGACGTGAAAAGCATGCCGATGCTGCTCTTTTTAGCACCCGTACATGGATTTGTGCCAAAACTCGTTTTAAGCATGCGCATGCATCTTTTGGTAGACGCGGACGCAGTTTTCTGCAAAACCACAAGATATGCATGCAAATGGTGCTTTTGGCAGAACGCGCGCGTGGATTTCTACCAAACGACGTGAAAAGCATGCCGATGCTGCTCTTTTTAACATCCGCACATGGATTTGTGCCAAAACGCGTTTTAAGCATGCACATGCATCTTTTGGTAGACGCGGACGCAGTTTTCTGCAAAACCACACGATATGCATGCAAATGGTGCTTTTGGCAGAACGCGCGTGTGGATTTCTACCAAACGACGTGAAAAGCATGCCGATGCTGCTCTTTTTAGCACCCGCACATGGATTTGTGCCAAAACGCGTTTTAAGCATGCGCATGCATCTTTTGGTAGACGCGGACGCAGTTTTCTGCAAAACCACACGATATGCATGCAAATGGTGCTTTTGGCAGAACGCGCGCGTGGATTTCTACCAAACGACGTGAAAAGCATGCCGATGCTGCTCTTTTTAACATCCGCACATGGATTTGTGCCAAAGCGCGTTTTAAGCATGCGCATGCATCTTTTGGTAGACGCGGACGCAGTTTGCTGCAAAACCACACGATATGCATGCAAATGGTGCTTTTGGCAGAACGCGCGCGTGGATTTCTACCAAACGACGTGAAAAGCATGCCGATGCTGCTCTTTTTAGCACCCGTACATGGATTTGTGCCAAAACGCGTTTTTAGCATGCACATGCATCTTTTGGTAGACGCGGACGCAGTTTTCTGCAAAACCACACGATATGCATGCAAATGGTGGTTTTGGCAGAACGCGCGTGTGGATTTCTACCAAACGACGTGAAAAGCATGCCGATGCTGCTCTTTTTAGCACCCGCACATGGATTTGTGCCAAAACGCGTTTTAAGCATGCGCATGCATCTTTTGGTAGACGCGGACGCAGTTTTCTGCAAAACCACACGATATGCATGCAAATGGTGCTTTTGGCAGAACGCGCGTGTGGATTTCTACCAAACGACGTGAAAAGCATGCCGATGCTGCCCTTTTTAGCACCCGCACATGGATTTGTGCCAAAACGCGTTTTAAGCATGCGCATGCATCTTTTGGTAGACGCGGACGCAGTTTTAACCACACGATATGCATGCAAATGGTGCTTTTGGCAGAACGCGCGCGTGGATTTCTACCAAACGACGTGAAAAGCATGCCGATGCTGCTCTTTTTAACATCCGCACATGGATTTGTGCCAAAGCGCGTTTTAAGCATGCGCATGCATCTTTTGGTAGACGCGGACGCAGTTTTCTGCAAAACCACACGATAGGCATGCAAATGGTGCTTTTGGCAGAACGCGCGTGTGGATTTCTACCAAACGACGTGAAAAGCATGCCGATGCTGCTCTTTTTAGCACCCGTACATGGATTTGTGCCAAAACGCGTTTTAAGCATGCGCATGCATCTTTTGGTAGACGCGGACGCAGTTTTCTGCAAAACCACAAGATATGCATGCAAATGGTGCTTTTGGCAGAACGCGCGCGTGGATTTCTACCAAACGACGTGAAAAGCATGCCGATGCTGCTCTTTTTAACATCCGCACATGGATTTGTGCCAAAACGCGTTTTAAGCATGCGCATGCATCTTTTGGTAGACGCGGACGCAGTTTTCTGCAAAACCACACGATAGGCATGCAAATGGTGCTTTTGGCAGAACGCGCGCGTGGATTTCTACCAAACGACGTGAAAAGCATGCCGATGCTGCTCTTTTTAGCACCCGCACATGGATTTGTGCCAAAACGCGTTTTTAGCATGCACATGCATCTTTTGGTAGACGCGGACGCAGTTTTCTGCAAAACCACACGATATGCATGCAAATGGTGCTTTTGGCAGAACGCGCGTGTGGATTTCTACCAAACGACGTGAAAAGCATGCCGATGCTGCTCTTTTTAGCACCCGCACATGGATTTGTGCCAAAACGCGTTTTAAGCATGCGCATGCATCTTTTGGTAGACTCGGACGCAGTTTTCTGCAAAACCACACGATATGCATGCAAATGGTGCTTTTGGCAGAACGCGCGCGTGGATTTCTACCAAACGACGTGAAAAGCATGCCGATGCTGCTCTTTTTAACATCCGCACATGGATTTGTGCCAAAGCGCGTTTTAAGCATGCGCATGCATCTTTTGGTAGACGCGGACGCAGTTTTCTGCAAAACCACACGATATGCATGCAAATGGTGCTTTTGGCAGAACGCGCGCGTGGATTTCTACCAAACGACGTGAAAAGCATGCCGATGCTGCTCTTTTTGACATCCGCACATGGATTTGTGCCAAAGCGCGTTTTAAGCATGCGCATGCATCTTTTGGTAGACGCGGACGCAGTTTTCTGCAAAACCACACGATAGGCATGCAAATGGTGCTTTTGGCAGAACGCGCGTGTGGATTTCTACCAAACGACGTGAAAAGCATGCCGATGCTGCTCATTTTAGCACCCGCACATGGATTTGTGCCAAAACGCGTTTTAAGCATGCGCATGCATCTTTGGTAGACGCGGACGCAGTTTTCTGCAAAACCACACGATATGCATGCAAATGGTGCTTTTGGCAGAACGCGCGCGTGGATTTCTACCAAACGACGTGAAAAGCATGCCGATGCTGCTCTTTTTAACATCCGCACATGGATTTGTGCCAAAACGCGTTTTAAGCATGCGCATGCATCTTTGGTAGACGCGGACGCAGTTTTCTGCAAAACCACACGATAGGCATGCAAATGGTGCTTTGGCAGAACGCGCGCGTGGATTTCTACCTAACGACGTGAAAAGCATGCCGATGCTGCTCTTTTTAGCACCCGCACATGGATTTGTGCCAAAACGCGTTTTTAGCATGCACATGCATCTTTTGGTAGACGCGGACGCAGTTTTCTGCAAAACCACACGATATGCATGCAAATGGTGCTTTTGGCAGAACGCGCGTGTGGATTTCTACCAAACGACGTGAAAAGCATGCCGATGCTGCTCTTTTTAGCACCCGCACATGGATTTGTGCCAAAACGCGTTTTAAGCATGCGCATGCATCTTTTGGTAGACGCGGACGCAGTTTTCTGCAAAACCACACGATATGCATGCAAATGGTGCTTTTGGCAGAACGCGCGCGTGGATTTCTACCAAACGACGTGAAAAGCATGCCGATGCTGCTCTTTTTAACATCCGCACATGGATTTGTGCCAAAGCGCGTTTTAAGCATGCGCATGCATCTTTTGGTAGACGCGGACGCAGTTTGCTGCAAAACCACACGATATGCATGCAAATGGTGCTTTTGGCAGAACGCGCTCGTGGATTTCTACCAAACGACGTGAAAAGCATGCCGATGCTGCTCTTTTTAGCACCCGTACATGGATTTGTGCCAAAACTCGTTTTAAGCATGCGCATGCATCTTTTGGTAGACGCGGACGCAGTTTTCTGCAAAACCACAAGATATGCATGCAAATGGTGCTTTTGGCAGAACGCGCGCGTGGATTTCTACCAAACGACGTGAAAAGCATGCCGATGCTGCTCTTTTTAACATCCGCACATGGATTTGTGCCAAAACGCGTTTTAAGCATGCACATGCATCTTTTGGTAGACGCGGACGCAGTTTTCTGCAAAACCACACGATATGCATGCAAATGGTGCTTTTGGCAGAACGCGCGTGTGGATTTCTACCAAACGACGTGAAAAGCATGCCGATGCTGCTCTTTTTAGCACCCGCACATGGATTTGTGCCAAAACGCGTTTTAAGCATGCGCATGCATCTTTTGGTAGACGCGGACGCAGTTTGCTGCAAAACCACACGATATGCATGCAAATGGTGCTTTTGGCAGAACGCGCGCGTGGATTTCTACCAAACGACGTGAAAAGCATGCCGATGCTGCTCTTTTTAACATCCGCACATGGATTTGTGCCAAAGCGCGTTTTAAGCATGCGCATGCATCTTTTGGTAGACGCGGACGCAGTTTTCTGCAAAACCACACGATATGCATGCAAATGGTGCTTTTGGCAGAACGCGCGCGTGGATTTCTACCAAACGACGTGAAAAGCATGCCGATGCTGCTCTTTTTAACATCCGCACATGGATTTGTGCCAAAGCGCGTTTTAAGCATGCGCATGCATCTTTTGGTAGACGCGGACGCAGTTTGCTACAAAACCACACGATATGCATGCAAATGGTGCTTTTGGCAGAACGCGCGCGTGGATTTCTACCAAACGACGTGAAAAGCATGCCGATGCTGCTCTTTTTAGCACCCGTACATGGATTTGTGCCAAAACTCGTTTTAAGCATGCGCATGCATC
This sequence comes from Dermacentor variabilis, assembly GCF_050947875.1. Lineage (NCBI taxonomy): Eukaryota > Metazoa > Arthropoda > Arachnida > Ixodida > Ixodidae > Dermacentor > Dermacentor variabilis. Next base: position 89,646 of record NW_027460330.1, read on the forward strand.
TTTTGGTAGACGCGGACGCAGTTTTCTGCAAAACCACAAGATATGCATGCAAATGGTGCTTTTGGCAGAACGCGCGCGTGGATTTCTACCAAACGACGTGAAAAGCATGCCGATGCTGCTCTTTTTAACATCCGCACATGGATTTGTGCCAAAACGCGTTTTAAGCATGCGCATGCATCTTTTGGTAGACGCGGACGCAGTTTTCTGCAAAACCACACGATATGCATGCAAATGGTGCTTTTGGCAGAACGCGCGTGTGGATTTCTACCAAACGACGTGAAAAGCATGCCGATGCTGCTCTTTTTAGCACCCGCACATGGATTTGTGCCAAAACGCGTTTTAAGCATGCGCATGCATCTTTTGGTAGACTCGGACGCAGTTTTCTGCAAAACCACACGATATGCATGCAAATGGTGCTTTTGGCAGAACGCGCGCGTGGATTTCTACCAAACGACGTGAAAAGCATGCCGATGCTGCTCTTTTTAACATCCGCACATGGATTTGTGCCAAAGCGCGTTTTAAGCATGCGCATGCATCTTTTGGTAGACGCGGACGCAGTTTTCTGCAAAACCACACGATATGCATGCAAATGGTGCTTTTGGCAGAACGCGCGCGTGGATTTCTACCAAACGACGTGAAAAGCATGCCGATGCTGCTCTTTTTGACATCCGCACATGGATTTGTGCCAAAGCGCGTTTTAAGCATGCGCATGCATCTTTTGGTAGACGCGGACGCAGTTTTCTGCAAAACCACACGATAGGCATGCAAATGGTGCTTTTGGCAGAACGCGCGTGTGGATTTCTACCAAACGACGTGAAAAGCATGCCGATGCTGCTCTTTTTAGCACCCGCACATGGATTTGTGCCAAAACGCGTTTTAAGCATGCGCATGCATCTTTTGGTAGACGCGGACGCAGTTTTCTGCAAAACCACACGATATGCATGCAAATGGTGCTTTTGGCAGAACGCGCGCGTGGATTTCTACCAAACGACGTGAAAAGCATGCCGATGCTGCTCTTTTTAACATCCGCACATGGATTTGTGCCAAAACGCGTTTTAAGCATGCGCATGCATCTTTTGGTAGACGCGGACGCAGTTTTCTGCAAAACCACACGATAGGCATGCAAATGGTGCTTTTGGCAGAACGCGCGCGTGGATTTCTACCTAACGACGTGAAAAGCATGCCGATGCTGCTCTTTTTAGCACCCGCACATGGATTTGTGCCAAAACGCGTTTTTAGCATGCACATGCATCTTTTGGTAGACGCGGACGCAGTTTTCTGCAAAACCACACGATATGCATGCAAATGGTGCTTTTGGCAGAACGCGCGTGTGGATTTCTACCAAACGACGTGAAAAGCATGCCGATGCTGCTCTTTTTAGCACCCGCACATGGATTTGTGCCAAAACGCGTTTTAAGCATGCGCATGCATCTTTTGGTGGACGCGGACGCAGTTTTCTGCAAAACCACACGATATGCATGCAAATGGTGCTTTTGGCAGAACGCGCGCGTGGATTTCTACCAAACGACGTGAAAAGCATGCCGATGCTGCTCTTTTTAACATCCGCACATGGATTTGTGCCAAAGCGCGTTTTAAGCATGCGCATGCATCTTTTGGTAGACGCGGACGCAGTTTGCTGCAAAACCACACGATATGCATGCAAATGGTGCTTTTGGCAGAACGCGCGCGTGGATTTCTACCAAACGACGTGAAAAGCATGCCGATGCTGCTCTTTTTAACATCCGCACATGGATTTGTGCCAAAACGCGTTTTAAGCATGCGCATGCATCTTTTGGTAGACGCGGACGCAGTTTTCTGCAAAACCACACGATATGCATGCAAATGGTGCTTTTGGCAGAACGCGCGTGTGGATTTCTACCAAACGACGTGAAAAGCATGCCGATGCTGCTCTTTTTAGCACCCGCACATGGATTTGTGCCAAAACGCGTTTTAAGCATGCGCATGCATCTTTTGGTAGACGCGGACGCAGTTTTCTGCAAAACCACAAGATATGCATGCAAATGGTGCTTTTGGCAGAACGCGCGCGTGGATTTCTACCAAACGACGTGAAAAGCATGCCGATGCTGCTCTTTTTAACATCCGCACATGGATTTGTGCCAAAACGCGTTTTAAGCATGCGCATGCATCTTTTGGTAGACGCGGACGCAGTTTTCTGCAAAACCACACGATAGGCATGCAAATGGTGCTTTTGGCAGAACGCGCGCGTGGATTTCTACCAAACGACGTGAAAAGCATGCCGATGCTGCTCTTTTTAGCACCCGCACATGGATTTGTGCCAAAACGCGTTTTTAGCATGCACATGCATCTTTTGGTAGACGCGGACGCAGTTTTCTGCAAAACCACACGATATGCGTGCAAATGGTGCTTTTGGCAGAACGCGCGTGTGGATTTCTACCAAACGACGTGAAAAGCATGCCGATGCTGCTCTTTTTAGCACCCGCACATGGATTTGTGCCAAAACGCGTTTTTAGCATGCACATGCATCTTTTGGTAGACGCGGACGCAGTTTTCTGCAAAACCACACGATATGCATGCAAATGGTGGTTTTGGCAGAACGCGCGTGTGGATTTCTACCAAACGACGTGAAAAGCATGCCGATGCTGCTCTTTTTAGCACCCACACATGGATTTGTGCCAAAACGCGTTTTAAGCATGCGCATGCATCTTTTGGTAGACGCGGACGCAGTTTTCTGCAAAACCACACGATATGCATGCAAATGGTGCTTTTGGCAGAACGCGCACGTGGATTTCTACCAAACGACGTGAAAAGCATGCCGATGCTGCTCTTTTTAACATCCGCACATGGATTTGTGCCAAAGCGCGTTTTAAGCATGCGCATGCATCTTTTGGTAGACGCGGACGCAGTTTTCTGCAAAACCACACGATATGCATACAAATGGTGCTTTTGGCAGAACGCGCGTGTGGATTTCTACCAAACGACGTGAAAAGCATGCCGATGCTGCCCTTTTTAGCACCCGCACATGGATTTGTGCCAAAACGCGTTTTAAGCATGCGCATGCATCTTTTGGTAGACGCGGACGCAGTTTTAACCACACGATATGCATGCAAATGGTGCTTTTGGCAGAACGCGCGCGTGGATTTCTACCAAACGACGTGAAAAGCATGCCGATGCTGCTCTTTTTAACATCCGCACATGGATTTGTGCCAAAGCGCGTTTTAAGCATGCGCATGCATCTTTTGGTAGACGCGGACGCAGTTTTCTGCAAAACCACACGATAGGCATGCAAATGGTGCTTTTGGCAGAACGCGCGTGTGGATTTCTACCAAACGACGTGAAAAGCATGCCGATGCTGCTCTTTTTAGCACCCGTACATGGATTTGTGCCAAAACGCGTTTTAAGCATGCGCATGCATCTTTTGGTAGACGCGGACGCAGTTTTCTGCAAAACCACAAGATATGCATGCAAATGGTGCTTTTGGCAGAACGCGCGCGTGGATTTCTACCAAACGACGTGAAAAGCATGCCGATGCTGCTCTTTTTAACATCCGCACATGGATTTGTGCCAAAACGCGTTTTAAGCATGCGCATGCATCTTTAGGTAGACGCGGACGCAGTTTTCTGCAAAACCACACGATAGGCATGCAAATGGTGCTTTTGGCAGAACGCGCGCGTGGATTTCTACCAAACGACGTGAAAAGCATGCCGATGCTGCTCTTTTTAGCACCCGCACATGGATTTGTGCCAAAACGCGTTTTTAGCATGCACATGCATCTTTTGGTAGACGCGGACGCAGTTTTCTGCAAAACCACACGATATGCATGCAAATGGTGCTTTTGGCAGAACGCGCGTGTGGATTTCTACCAAACGACGTGAAAAGCATGCCGATGCTGCTCTTTTTAGCACCCGCACATGGATTTGTGCCAAAACGCGTTTTAAGCATGCGCATGCATCTTTTGGTAGACTCGGACGCAGTTTTCTGCAAAACCACACGATATGCATGCAAATGGTGCTTTTGGCAGAACGCGCGCGTGGATTTCTACCAAACGACGTGAAAAGCATGCCGATGCTGCTCTTTTTAACATCCGCACATGGATTTGTGCCAAAGCGCGTTTTAAGCATGCGCATGCATCTTTTGGTAGACGCGGACGCAGTTTTCTGCAAAACCACACGATATGCATGCAAATGGTGCTTTTGGCAGAACGCGCGCGTGGATTTCTACCAAACGACGTGAAAAGCATGCCGATGCTGCTCTTTTTGACATCCGCACATGGATTTGTGCCAAAGCGCGTTTTAAGCATGCGCATGCATCTTTTGGTAGACGCGGACGCAGTTTTCTGCAAAACCACACGATAGGCATGCAAATGGTGCTTTTGGCAGAACGCGCGTGTGGATTTCTACCAAACGACGTGAAAAGCATGCCGATGCTGCTCTTTTTAGCACCCGCACATGGATTTGTGCCAAAACGCGTTTTAAGCATGCGCATGCATCTTTTGGTAGACGCGGACGCAGTTTTCTGCAAAACCACACGATATGCATGCAAATGGTGCTTTTGGCAGAACGCGCGCGTGGATTTCTACCAAACGACGTGAAAAGCATGCCGATGCTGCTCTTTTTAACATCCGCACATGGATTTGTGCCAAAACGCGTTTTAAGCATGCGCATGCATCTTTTGGTAGACGCGGACGCAGTTTTCTGCAAAACCACACGATAGGCATGCAAATGGTGCTTTTGGCAGAACGCGCGCGTGGATTTCTACCTAACGACGTGAAAAGCATGCCGATGCTGCTCTTTTTAGCACCCGCACATGGATTTGTGCCAAAACGCGTTTTTAGCATGCACATGCATCTTTTGGTAGACGCGGACGCAGTTTTCTGCAAAACCACACGATATGCATGCAAATGGTGCTTTTGGCAGAACGCGCGTGTGGATTTCTACCAAACGACGTGAAAAGCATGCCGATGCTGCTCTTTTTAGCACCCGCACATGGATTTGTGCCAAAACGCGTTTTAAGCATGCGCATGCATCTTTTGGTAGACGCGGACGCAGTTTTCTGCAAAACCACACGATATGCATGCAAATGGTGCTTTTGGCAGAACGCGCGCGTGGATTTCTACCAAACGACGTGAAAAGCATGCCGATGCTGCTCTTTTTAACATCCGCACATGGATTTGTGCCAAAGCGCGTTTTAAGCATGCGCATGCATCTTTTGGTAGACGCGGACGCAGTTTGCTGCAAAACCACACGATATGCATGCAAATGGTGCTTTTGGCAGAACGCGCGCGTGGATTTCTACCAAACGACGTGAAAAGCATGCCGATGCTGCTCTTTTTAACATCCGCACATGGATTTGTGCCAAAACGCGTTTTAAGCATGCGCATGCATCTTTTGGTAGACGCGGACGCAGTTTTCTGCAAAACCACACGATATGCATGCAAATGGTGCTTTTGGCAGAACGCGCGTGTGGATTTCTACCAAACGACGTGAAAAGCATGCCGATGCTGCTCTTTTTAGCACCCGCACATGGATTTGTGCCAAAACGCGTTTTAAGCATGCGCATGCATCTTTTGGTAGACGCGGACGCAGTTTTCTGCAAAACCACAAGATATGCATGCAAATGGTGCTTTTGGCAGAACGCGCGCGTGGATTTCTACTAAACGACGTGAAAAGCATGCCGATGCTGCTCTTTTTAACATCCGCACATGGATTTGTGCCAAAACGCGTTTTAAGCATGCGCATGCATCTTTTGGTAGACGCGGACGCAGTTTTCTGCAAAACCACACGATAGGCATGCAAATGGTGCTTTTGGCAGAACGCGCGCGTGGATTTCTACCAAACGACGTGAAAAGCATGCCGATGCTGCTCTTTTTAGCACCCGCACATGGATTTGTGCCAAAACGCGTTTTTAGCATGCACATGCATCTTTTGGTAGACGCGGACGCAGTTTTCTGCAAAACCACACGATATGCGTGCAAATGGTGCTTTTGGCAGAACGCGCGTGTGGATTTCTACGAAACGACGTGAAAAGCATGCCGATGCTGCTCTTTTTGGCACCCGCACATGGATTTGTGCCAAAACGCGTTTTTAGCATGCACATGCATCTTTTGGTAGACGCGGACGCAGTTTTCTGCAAAACCACACGATATGCATGCAAATGGTGGTTTTGGCAGAACGCGCGTGTGGATTTCTACCAAACGACGTGAAAAGCATGCCGATGCTGCTCTTTTTAGCACCCGCACATGGATTTGTGCCAAAACGCGTTTTAAGCATGCGCATGCATCTTTTGGTAGACGCGGACGCAGTTTTCTGCAAAACCACACGATATGCATGCAAATGGTGCTTTTGGCAGAACGCGCACGTGGATTTCTACCAAACGACGTGAAAAGCATGCCGATGCTGCTCTTTTTGACATCCGCACATGGATTTGTGCCAAAGCGCGTTTTAAGCATGCGCATGCATCTTTTGGTAGACGCGGACGCAGTTTTCTGCAAAACCACACCATAGGCATGCAAATGGTGCTTTTGGCAGAACGCGCGTGTGGATTTCTACCAAACGACGTGAAAAGCATGCCGATGCTGCTCTTTTTAGCACCCGCACATGGATTTGTGCCAAAACGCGTTTTAAGCATGCGCATGCATCTTTTGGTAGACGCGGACGCAGTTTTCTGCAAAACCACACGATATGCATGCAAATGGTGCTTTTGGCAGAACGCGCGCGTGGATTTCTACCAAACGACGTGAAAAGCATGCCGATGCTGCTCTTTTTAACATCCGCACATGGATTTGTGCCAAAGCGCGTTTTAAGCATGCGCATGCATCTTTTGGTAGACGCGGACGCAGTTTTCTGCAAAACCACACGATATGCATGCAAATGGTGCTTTTGGCAGAACGCGTGCGTGGATTTCTACCAAACGACGTGAAAAGCATGCCGATGCTGCTCTTTTTGACATCCGCACATGGATTTGTGTCAAAGCGCGTTTTAAGCATGCGCATGCATCTTTTGGTAGACGCGGACGCAGTTTTCTGCAAAACCACACGATAGGCATGCAAATGGTGCTTTTGGCAGAACGCGCGTGTGGATTTCTACCAAACGACGTGAAAAGCATGCCGATGCTGCTCTTTTTAGCACCCGCACATGGATTTGTGCCAAAACGCGTTTTAAGCATGCGCATGCATCTTTGGTAGACGCGGACGCAGTTTTCTGCAAAACCACACGATATGCATGCAAATGGTGCTTTTGGCAGAACGCGCGCGTGGATTTCTACCAAACGACGTGAAAAGCATGCCGATGCTGCTCTTTTTAACATCCGCACATGGATTTGTGCCAAAGCGCGTTTTAAGCATGCGCATGCATCTTTTGGTAGACGCGGACGCAGTTTGCTGCAAAACCACACGATATGCATGCAAATGGTGCTTTTGGCAGAACGCGCGCGTGGATTTCTACCAACGACGTGAAAAGCATGCCGATGCTGCTCTTTTTAACATCCGCACATGGATTTGTGCCAAAACGCGTTTTAAGCATGCGCATGCATCTTTTGGTAGACGCGGACGCAGTTTTCTGCAAAACCACACGATATGCATGCAAATGGTGCTTTTGGCAGAACGCGCGCGTGGATTTCTACCAAACGACGTGAAAAGCATGCCGATGCTGCTCTTTTTAACATCCGCACATGGATTTGTGCCAAAGCGCGTTTTAAGCATGCGCATGCATCTTTTGGTAGACGCGGACGCAGTTTGCTGCAAAACCACACGATATGCATGCAAATGGTGCTTTTGGCAGAACGCGCGCGTGGATTTCTACCAAACGACGTGAAAAGCATGCCGATGCTGCTCTTTTTAACATCCGCACATGGATTTGTGCCAAAACGCGTTTTAAGCATGCGCATGCATCTTTTGGTAGACGCGGACGCAGTTTTCTGCAAAACCACAAGATATGCATGCAAATGGTGCTTTTGGCAGAACGCGCGCGTGGATTTCTACCAAACGACGTGAAAAGCATGCCGATGCTGCTCTTTTTAAAATCCGCACATGGATTTGTGCCAAAACGCGTTTTAAGCATGCGCATGCATCTTTTGGTAGACGCGGACGCAGTTTTCTGCAAAACCACACGATAGGCATGCAAATGGTGCTTTTGGCAGAACGCGCGCGTGGATTTCTACCAAACGACGTGAAAAGCATGCCGATGCTGCTCTTTTTAGCACCCGCACATGGATTTGTGCCAAAACGCGTTTTTAGCATGCACATGCATCTTTTGGTAGACGCGGACGCAGTTTTCTGCAAAACCACACGATATGCGTGCAAATGGTGCTTTTGCAGAACGCGCGTGTGGATTTCTACCAAACGACGTGAAAAGCATGCCGATGCTGCTCTTTTTAGCACCCGCACATGGATTTGTGCCAAAACGCGTTTTTAGCATGCACATGCATCTTTTGGTAGACGCGGACGCAGTTTTCTGCAAAACCACACGATATGCATGCAAATGGTGGTTTTGGCAGAACGCGCGTGTGGATTTCTACCAAACGACGTGAAAAGCATGCCGATGCTGCTCTTTTTAGCACCCGCACATGGATTTGTGCCAAAACGCGTTTTAAGCATGCGCATGCATCTTTTGGTAGACGCGGACGCAGTTTTCTGCAAAACCACACGATATGCATGCAAATGGTGCTTTTGGCAGAACGCGCACGTGGATTTCTACCAAACGACGTGAAAAGCATGCCGATGCTGCTCTTTTTAACATCCGCACATGGATTTGTGCCAAAGCGCGTTTTAAGCATGCGCATGCATCTTTTGGTAGACGCGGACGCAGTTTTCTGCAAAACCACACGATATGCATACAAATGGTGCTTTTGGCAGAACGCGCGTGTGGATTTCTACCAAACGACGTGAAAAGCATGCCGATGCTGCCCTTTTTAGCACCCGCACATGGATTTGTGCCAAAACGCGTTTTAAGCATGCGCATGCATCTTTTGGTAGACGCGGACGCAGTTTTAACCACACGATATGCATGCAAATGGTGCTTTTGGCAGAACGCGCGCGTGGATGTCTACCAAACGACGTGAAAAGCATGCCGATGCTGCTCTTTTTAACATCCGCACATGGATTTGTGCCAAAGCGCGTTTTAAGCATGCGCATGCATCTTTTGGTAGACGCGGACGCAGTTTTCTGCAAAACCACACGATAGGCATGCAAATGGTGCTTTTCGCAGAACGCGCGTGTGGATTTCTACCAAACGACGTGAAAAGCATGCCGATGCTGCTCTTTTAGCACCCGTACATGGATTTGTGCCAAAACGCGTTTTAAGCATGCGCATGCATCTTTTGGTAGACGCGGACGCAGTTTTCTGCAAAACCACAAGATATGCATGCAAATGGTGCTTTTGGCAGAACGCGCGCGTGGATTTCTACCAAACGACGTGAAAAGCATGCCGATGCTGCTCTTTTTAACATCCGCACATGGATTTGTGCCAAAACGCGTTTTAAGCATGCGCATGCATCTTTAGGTAGACGCGGACGCAGTTTTCTGCAAAACCACACGATAGGCATGCAAATGGTGCTTTTGGCAGAACGCGCGCGTGGATTTCTACCAAACGACGTGAAAAGCATGCCGATGCTGCTCTTTTTAGCACCCGCACATGGATTTGTGCCAAAACGCGTTTTTAGCATGCACATGCATCTTTTGGTAGACGCGGACGCAGTTTTCTGCAAAACCACACGATATGCATGCAAATGGTGCTTTTGGCAGAACGCGCGTGTGGATTTCTACCAAACGACGTGAAAAGCATGCCGATGCTGCTCTTTTTAGCACCCGCACATGGATTTGTGCCAAAACGCGTTTTAAGCATGCGCATGCATCTTTTGGTAGACTCGGACGCAGTTTTCTGCAAAACCACACGATATGCATGCAAATGGTGCTTTTGGCAGAACGCGCGCGTGGATTTCTACCAAACGACGTGAAAAGCATGCCGATGCTGCTCTTTTTAACATCCGCACATGGATTTGTGCCAAAGCGCGTTTTAAGCATGCGCATGCATCTTTTGGTAGACGCGGACGCAGTTTTCTGCAAAACCACACGATATGCATGCAAATGGTGCTTTTGGCAGAACGCGCGCGTGGATTTCTACCAAACGACGTGAAAAGCATGCCGATGCTGCTCTTTTTGACATCCGCACATGGATTTGTGCCAAAGCGCGTTTTAAGCATGCGCATGCATCTTTTGGTAGACGCGGACGCAGTTTTCTGCAAAACCACACGATAGGCATGCAAATGGTGCTTTTGGCAGAACGCGCGTGTGGATTTCTACCAAACGACGTGAAAAGCATGCCGATGCTGCTCTTATTAGCACCCGCACATGGATTTGTGCCAAAACGCGTTTTAAGCATGCGCATGCATCTTTTGGTAGACGCGGACGCAGTTTCTGCAAAACCACACGATATGCATGCAAATGGTGCTTTTGGCAGAACGCGCGCGTGGATTTCTACCAAACGACGTGAAAAGCATGCCGATGCTGCTCTTTTTAACATCCGCACATGGATTTGTGCCAAAACGCGTTTTAAGCATGCGCATGCATCTTTGGTAGACGCGGACGCAGTTTTCTGCAAAACCACACGATAGGCATGCAAATGGTGCTTTTGGCAGAACGCGCGCGTGGATTTCTACCTAACGACGTGAAAAGCATGCCGATGCTGCTCTTTTTAGCACCCGCACATGGATTTGTGCCAAAACGCGTTTTTAGCATGCACATGCATCTTTTGGTAGACGCGGACGCAGTTTTCTGCAAAACCACACAATATGCATGCAAATGGTGCTTTGGCAGAACGCGCGTGTGGATTTCTACCAAACGACGTGAAAAGCATGCCGATGCTGCTCTTTTTAGCACCCGCACATGGATTTGTGCCAAAACGCGTTTTAAGCATGCTCATGCATCTTTTGGTAGACGCGGACGCAGTTTTCTGCAAAACCACACGATATGCATGCAAATGGTGCTTTTGGCAGAACGCGCGCGTGGATTTCTACCAAACGACGTGAAAAGCATGCCGATGCTGCTCTTTTTAACATCCGCACATGGATTTGTGCCAAAGCGCGTTTTAAGCATGCGCATGCATCTTTTGGTAGACGCGGACGCAGTTTGCTGCAAAACCACACGATATGCATGCAAATGGTGCTTTTGGCAGAACGCGCGCGTGGATTTCTACCAAACGACGTGAAAAGCATGCCGATGCTGCTCTTTTTAACATCCGCACATGGATTTGTGCCAAAACGCGTTTTAAGCATGCGCATGCATCTTTTGGTAGACGCGGACGCAGTTTTCTGCAAAACCACACGATATGCATGCAAATGGTGCTTTTGGCAGAACGCGCGTGTGGATTTCTACCAAACGACGTGAAAAGCATGCCGATGCTGCTCTTTTTAGCACCCGCACATGGATTTGTGCCAAAACGCGTTTTAAGCATGCGCATGCATCTTTTGGTAGACGCGGACGCAGTTTTCTGCAAAACCACAAGATATGCATGCAAATGGTGCTTTTGGCAGAACGCGCGCGTGGATTTCTACCAAACGACGTGAAAAGCATGCCGATGCTGCTCTTTTTAACATCCGCACATGGATTTGTGCCAAAACGCGTTTTAAGCATGCGCATGCATCTTTTGGTAGACGCGGACGCAGTTTTCTGCAAAACCACACGATAGGCATGCAAATGGTGCTTTTGGCAGAACGCGCGCGTGGATTTCTACCAAACGACGTGAAAAGCATGCCGATGCTGCTCTTTTTAGCACCCGCACATGGATTTGTGCCAAAACGCGTTTTTAGCATGCACATGCATCTTTTGGTAGACGCGGACGCAGTTTTCTGCAAAACCACACGATATGCGTGCAAATTGTGCTTTTGGCAGAACGCGCGTGTGGATTTCTACGAAACGACGTGAAAAGCATGCCGATGCTGCTCTTTTTAGCACCCGCACATGGATTTGTGCCAAAACGCGTTTTTAGCATGCACATGCATCTTTTGGTAGACGCGGACGCAGTTTTCTGCAAAACCACACGATATGCATGCAAATGGTGGTTTTGGCAGAACGCGCGTGTGGATTTCTACCAAACGACGTGAAAAGCATGCCGATGCTGCTCTTTTTAGCACCCGCACATGGATTTGTGCCAAAACGCGTTTTAAGCATGCGCATGCATCTTTTGGTAGACGCGGACGCAGTTTTCTGCAAAACCACACGATATGCATGCAAATGGTGCTTTTGGCAGAACGCGCACGTGGATTTCTACCAAACGACGTGAAAAGCATGCCGATGCTGCTCTTTTTAACATCCGCACATGGATTTGTGCCAAAGCGCGTTTTAAGCATGCGCATGCATCTTTTGGTAGACGCGGACGCAGTTTTCTGCAAAACCACACGATATGCATACAAATGGTGCTTTTGGCAGAACGCGCGTGTGGATTTCTACCAAACGACGTGAAAAGCATGCCGATGCTGCCCTTTTTAGCACCCGCACATGGATTTGTGCCAAAACGCGTTTTAAGCATGCGCATGCATCTTTTGGTAGACGCGGACGCAGTTTTAACCACACGATATGCATGCAAATGGTGCTTTTGGCAGAACGCGCGCGTGGATTTCTACCAAACGACGTGAAAAGCATGCCGATGCTGCTCTTTTTAACATCCGCACATGGATTTGTGCCAAAGCGCGTTTTAAGCATGCGCATGCATCTTTTGGTAGACGCGGACGCAGTTTTCTGCAAAACCACACGATAGGCATGCAAATGGTGCTTTGGCAGAACGCGCGTGTGGATTTCTACCAAACGACGTGAAAAGCATGCCGATGCTGCTCTTTTTAGCACCCGTACATGGATTTGTGCCAAAACGCGTTTTAAGCATGCGCATGCATCTTTTGGTAGACGCGGACGCAGTTTTCTGCAAAACCACAAGATATGCATGCAAATGGTGCTTTTGGCAGAACGCGCGCGTGGATTTCTACCAAACGACGTGAAAAGCATGCCGATGCTGCTCTTTTTAACATCCGCACATGGATTTGTGCCAAAACGCGTTTTAAGCATGCGCATGCATCTTTTGGTAGACGCGGACGCAGTTTTCTGCAAAACCACACGATAGGCATGCAAATGGTGCTTTTGGCAGAACGCGCGCGTGGATTTCTACCAAACGACGTGAAAAGCATGCCGATGCTGCTCTTTTTAGCACCCGCACATGGATTTGTGCCAAAACGCGTTTTTAGCATGCACATGCATCTTTTGTAGACGCGGACGCAGTTTTCTGCAAAACCACACGATATGCATGCAAATGGTGCTTTTGGCAGAACGCGCGTGTGGATTTCTACCAAACGACGTGAAAAGCATGCCGATGCTGCTCTTTTTAGCACCCGCACATGGATTTGTGCCAAAACGCGTTTTAAGCATGCGCATGCATCTTTTGGTTGACTCGGACGCAGTTTTCTGCAAAACCACACGATATGCATGCAAATGGTGCTTTTGGCAGAACGCGCGCGTGGATTTCTACCAAACGACGTGAAAAGCATGCCGATGCTGCTCTTTTTAACATCCGCACATGGATTTGTGCCAAAGCGCGTTTTAAGCATGCGAATGCATCTTTTGGTAGACGCGGACGCAGTTTTCTGCAAAACCACACGATATGCATGCAAATGGTGCTTTTGGCAGAACGCGCGCGTGGATTTCTACCAAACGACGTGAAAAGCATGCCGATGCTGCTCTTTTTGACATCCGCACATGGATTTGTGCCAAAGCGCGTTTTAAGCATGCGCATGCATCTTTTGGTAGACGCGGACGCAGTTTTCTGCAAAACCACACGATAGGCATGCAAATGGTGCTTTTGGCAGAACGCGCGTGTGGATTTCTACCAAACGACGTGAAAAGCATGCCGATGCTGCTCATTTTAGCACCCGCACATGGATTTGTGCCAAAACGCGTTTTAAGCATGCGCATGCATCTTTTGGTAGACGCGGACGCAGTTTTCTGCAAAACCACACGATATGCATGCAAATGGTGCTTTTGGCAGAACGCGCGCGTGGATTTCTACCAAACGACGTGAAAAGCATGCCGATGCTGCTCTTTTTAACATCCGCACATGGATTTGTGCCAAAACGCGTTTTAAGCATGCGCATGCATCTTTTGGTAGACGCGGACGCAGTTTTCTGCAAAACCACACGATAGGCATGCAAATGGTGCTTTTGGCAGAACGCGCGCGTGGATTTCTACCTAACGACGTGAAAAGCATGCCGATGCTGCTCTTTTTAGCACCCGCACATGGATTTGTGCCAAAACGCGTTTTTAGCATGCACATGCATCTTTTGGTAGACGCGGACGCAGTTTTCTGCAAAACCACACGATATGCATGCAAATGGTGCTTTTGGCAGAACGCGCGTGTGGATTTCTACCAAACGACGTGAAAAGCATGCCGATGCTGCTCTTTTAGCACCCGCACATGGATTTGTGCCAAAACGCGTTTTAAGCATGCGCATGCATCTTTTGGTAGACGCGGACGCAGTTTTCTGCAAAACCACACGATATGCATGCAAATGGTGCTTTTGGCAGAACGCGCGCGTGGATT